>NW_027186457.1:7674534-7773871 GCF_028583685.1 Petaurus breviceps papuanus | reverse complement strand
ATAGATACCTATAAACATACCCATCAATAAACATTGATCATCATTTCAGATCATTTGAGCCCCAATAAAGGTCAAAGCCTGAACTAATCAACCAGAAGAAACACTCTGGCCTAACATACCTGCTCTGCTCTCTGAGGGAACCCAACATGCTCCATCCTAAGTCAGCAGCAACAAGCCTGGATGGGCTGACCAGGAGCAGTCTTCTGTTTATGACTACAAAGGACGAAGTGCCTTGACATGGAAACCATCTTTTTTAAAATTCTTTTTCTTTCTTTTTTTTATTAATTTGTTTGTTTCCTTTTAGTTTACAAGATTCAATTCCACAATTCCTTGAGTTTCAGATTTTGTCCCCTTTACTTACCTCCCCCCCACCCCCATGGCGGCATATAGTCAAGTATGAGATCTGTAAATACTTTCACGTTATGCATTAGTCAGGTTATAAAGACAGATTGTATCAGATGGAATGAAAAATGGTAAAGAGGACATAAAACCAAACAAGAAAAGGAAAATGATCAGGTATTTTCCTTCCATCTGGATATAAACTCAGTTCTTTCTAGTTCTTTCTCTGGATGCACACATTTCTCTCCATCATGAGTCTTTTGACTTATATCACTGCATTGCTGAGGAGAGTCCAGTCTATCAAAGTTGGTCATCACACATACATTGTGTCTGTAATTGTGTACAAATTTCTCCTGGTTCTACTCTTCTCACTCAGCATCAGTTCATATAAGCCTCTCCAGGTAAATATGAAGACCATCTCTTCCTCATTTCTTATAGCACAATAGTATTCCATAACATGCATATACCACAACTTGTTCAGCCATTCCCCAATTGATGGGCACCCCCTTAATTTCCAATTCTTTGCCACCACAAAAAAAGCTGTGATAAACATTTTTATACATATAGGTCTGTCTTCTACTTTTATGATCTCTTTGGGATATAATCCTAGGAGTGATATTGCTGGGTCAAAGAATATGAGATTATTTATAGCCCTTTGGGAATAATTCCAGATTGTTCTCTAGAAAGGCTAGATCAGTTCACAACTCCACCAGCAATGCATTAGTGTTCCAATTTGCCTACATCCTCTCCAGCATTTGTCATCTTAGCCAATATGACTGGTGAGATGTGGTACCTCAGAGGTGTTTTGATTTGCATTTCTCTAATCAATAGTGATTTAGAGCATTTATTCATGTGCTTATAGATATCTTTAATTTCTTTCTCTGAAAATTTCCTGTTCATAACATTTGATCTTCTATGAATTCTTTTTGAACAGGTGACCATTTGATGTTACTCTTTAGGGTAGAAGAAGGTTTCTTTGCTTCAGTAGCATCCACTCAAGACAAACCCCAGTCTTCTTTTTTTGGAGGGCAATTGGGGTTAAGTAACTTGCCCAAGGTTATACATTTAGTTTTTTTTTTTGTGTGGGTGTTAAGTGTCTGAGGCCAGAACCGAATTCATGTCCTCACGACTCTGGATCCAGCGCTTTACTCGCTGTGCCACCTAGCCACCCAACCCCAGTCTTCTTTATTCCCAAAGTCACTCTTGATGGTTGGATTTTTTCTCCTGTGCCTGTGTATTAAAAAAATTTTTATAATCACCTCTAGTCCTGGAGTATGGGGGAACAATGCTTCTGTCCTCAGATCCTCCTTCAGTTCTCCTCCTGGCCTGGAAATGGAACCAAGACCTCCATCCTTTTGTGAATGCCCACAGCTAGCAGAATCCTGCCCCATTGCTTCTGCATTGACCAGGAATGTGGTTATTCCTTCTTGCCCCAGGCTGCCTCTCTACATCACAGCTGATTCTGGTGCAGAATCTGGTCAAGCAGAGGTTCCCTTGATCTTCTCAGGCTCAGATGTCCTGCATCCTTCACTTTCCCAGGGGGATAAAAGTTCTTCTGTAGCTTTGGCTGAGGTATCCTCCCTACCCAGCTAATCCCAGGGCTCACCACTAGTTGTTTAAGAGGACCTAGGACCTAGCCTGGAGGTGTTTACTCTTCATAGGGACTGAACCTCACCCTGTGACTTTTCTTCAGATCTTCTTCCCCAATTACCCCAGGAGGACCCCTGTACTACCTCTACTCTTCTTTATTTTTACCACCCTGAGGTGCTATTTCATCTTTTGTGGGGGAGAATCTTGAGAGCTTGGAATTTTCTGACCTACTCTGCCATCTTCTCAGAATCCTCTCACTGATTCAAATAAATTTCAAAAAGCTCAGCTGGCTATTATATCCCATATAAGGCAATACTAAATAAAAAGATGTTAAAAGACATATGTAGGGTGATTATATTATGTAAATGGACACCAAAGATAATAATAATAGCTAGCATCTATTTAGAGCTGTAAGAATGGCTTTATAAATATTGTCTCATTTGATCCTAAAACAACTCAGGGAGATAGATACTATTATTGTCTCCATTTTAGAGATGAGGAAATTGAAGTAGACAGGTGAAACAACTTATAAAAGATCATACAAGAGATGGAGTTCTATGAATGGATTTGAATTCAGATCTTCCTGGCTCTAGGTGACTATGCCACCTTGCTCTCTTGATATACCATAGATTGACACTTCTTAAACTGTGGATTGTGACCCCATTTGGCAACTAATTTGGCAACAGTAAAAGGTTCCTGATTGTGCAATGACAAAAGATTAATTAAAACTCAAACACATAAGGAATCTGAGGTTTTTTTTTTTTTTTTCTGGCAGCACTTGCCTGTGTTGCGTCATACAAGTTTACTGCAGTGATGGTTCTGAACACAAAGCATGCGCACTTTGCATTGTCCATGCCCTCAGGCCACACAATGAGGATGAATGCTGCTGAAACTCAAAAAGGAGTCTCTAGTAGAAAAAAAGTTTATGAAGCCCTGCCATAGATAATACAATTTACATTCATATGTTGTAACATATATGTTCTTGGAGGAAAAGTTAATCGGGTTTTAGAGAGAAATAGCAAAATGCTGAAATTTGGGGAGTTAGTGTTGAATTTTAGTAAAGTTTAATATAATTAATCTAGCAATTAGTAATTAGGTATAGAAAAGGATATACATTGTCTCGATGATTGATGGCACCTTTTGAAATTTTGACGGTGTACTAGAGTTTGAAAGCTTCATAAATAAATGCAAAAGAGCAGAAATATTAAATACTAATCACCACACAATAAATGTATAATCAGTAAATGACATTTAAAGAAAGCATGACACTAAAGCACTAATAATAATTAAATCCTAAATAACTGATAGATCAAAGAAGAGATTATAAAAAAATAGATCATTTCATCAAAGAACATTAAAAACCAGAGATTTGGGATTCAGTTAAGGCAGGTCTTATGAGCAATCTCTAAACACTTTCACCAATGAAAGTACAGACCTATGAATTCAACATCACCACTAACTAGAAAAGCAACAAATCACCATCCCCCCAACTCTAATGAAATTTAAGCTCTCATTGCTTCAATTTGTCATTTGTAAAATAAGGTTATATTTGGTCTCTAAAGTCCTTTACAACTCTAAATTCACAATCTTCTCAATAATAGTAATACAATTTTCATTGTGTCATGAACTTTTATTATCTTTTAACTTTTTATCGCACTTCTTGTAAACTTGACTTGCATTTTAATGTTATCACAGTTGATTTTATTCATGCCTATTTTGGTATAGAATCAGCTCCATTCAGTATATTCTCTCCCCAATTAAATCTACCTTTGTATCAAAGAAAAGAAATGCACTACTCTTTCTGGTTAAGAAGTTAAAAGATACAGATGTAAGAGAAAGACAAAATGGTCTCCTTTGAGCACCCTGATATTCTCATGTAGATTTATCTATCCATGCCTACAGCGTATGTGTTGACCTCCAATACCCTTTTTGAGACTTTGACTTTTTTCTTTCATTATTTTATGGATTATTTGGAAAATCTTCTTCAAGGGTAAAGACTTCAACAAAAATATAAAAAGTACAACAATAAACTGAATAGGCTTTTCCCTTCACATACCTTTTTAAAAAAATAATAAGTCCATTAATTTAAGAAAATTCCTGTCAAGAGACTCAAAGGACAAACCAAAAACAGTTTCCTGGGATGAAAATTTGCTTTTCAAAATAGTACAACTCTTTTTTATGTCAATTTTCTTTAATTTCAGTCCCCTGTCTCCATTATATTGAACAAAGTGACTTAATGGCTTCTTGTCTTACTGGGCATAGCAAATAATGTCTTTTCATGATGTAACAGGTGCTGAGATACCCACCCAACCCTACATGAATTACTCCTGCCCTGTGGCCTCAGGACCTCACACCCACTTTTAAAACAATGTTAGGCTGAGTTTTGAACAGATAATTCATATTTTCAAAACTCAGATTTGAACTACTTTGCCCTCCTGTTGAAATTGCTTCAGAAATATAATTACCAGGTGTCTGATTAAGAGTAGGGATATTAATGAGTCACTAAAGAGTATGCTGAAAAATAATGTGTCACATGTTTTTCCCCTTATTCCCTGAAATAAAACAGATGAAATTAAGCAGAAGAATGACTCGTTTATTCTGAATGGAGTCCCTGATAATACTCTTTTCTCCGGAATTTCTCTCATATGTCAGAATTGATGGCACTGTTTAGGAGATGGAGGAAATTGATTCCTGGTTTATTTATAGCAAGAATGTGTCTGCCCACCACCCTGCTCCCCTTGCCCCCCCCCCCCTCCACTCCACTTTGGTTTGGTTAGAGTTGTGCTTGATTGGGTCTTTGACCTTTCTCCCGTGCTGCTATATGTGCAACAAAATGAAAAGAACCAAAGAGATTTCTGCCCTCAAAAGAATTATTGTGCACGTGTCCTGTCTGATTCAGGGTTGGGATGCAGCAATGGAAAGAGCCATTCCAGGTCTTTTTCTTGTACTTAATTGCAATCAATCAATAAGCCTTTATTAGTGTGTCTTGTATCTGAGACACTTCTCAAGTGTCTAGGCATGCAAATACGAAGCTGATATGGTTCCTGTTCTCAAGGACCTTCTATTCTGCTGGGGGAAATATCCCATACTGAGGAAAGGAGAGGAAGAAAGGCAGTATGAGTTTAAGTACTCACAAGGTTCGTGAATAGAACCGCAGGCAATGGCATGTAGTACTATATTCTATAACCATAGTTACATTGATTTTTATTATGATTATCTGTGCAGAAGGTAGAAAGGAGAGGGGGGTAGGTAGTAAGGTATGTGGGGTGGCAGATAGCTAGCTCTTATTCCTGGCATAACCCTGGCAAGATGGTGAGTGGCTGAACAGGATGAACTGTGGTCTGTACCCAGCTGCATCTAGAGGACTTGAGGGCCAATTAAATCAGCTTCCCTCCAAGTCAGGTCAGTTCCTCCACAGGGACCAGTCCTACATCTGAAGAGATTAACTTCCTCTACCAAAGGCAGACCAGGGGCTCTCTAGAGGTCCAGCACCAGGGGTAATTGTTCCTGGTGGGAAGAAGAGGTAGGCAGCAGGGTACATGGCAACAGGCCCATGAGCAGACAATGCTCTCCTGGTGCATGAATCTGGTACTGATTATGTACCTGTTTCCCCATCAATAAAATGAAGAGTTGGACTTATATGATCTGCAAATTTCACTCTCATACCAATTCTAACTTTACTTATTATTATGTTATTATATATTATATTATATATCTTATTATATATATACTTATTATCTAACAATTCTAACTATTTATTATAGAACTAACTTCTAAAGTAACCAAACTCATCCTCATTCTAGAATTTACCTGTGAGGTCAGAGACAGACCTGGGACTTTGATCGTATTTGTTTTATACTTAAAAATATTTTGTTTTGGTAAGGTGTTGTTCAGAAATTAACCTAGAATTACATATGTATGGATATTATATGGTATGATCTATATCTACATATATTTTTTAAAACACTCGTGATTTTTACCTAGAGTTTGTTTATTTCTCTGTTATGTCCCTGGGAAAAACAATGTGTGCAGTTTCACAAACTTCATGGTTACAAAAACTCCCTCAAGCTTCATTTCATTTAGCAAAACGATAAACCTGCCTGCTGGAGGGATACATAAATCTTGCTGAGGAATTCTTGAGTAATTTTTTTTTTTCAATGCTATCTAGTCTTAGTAAATTTTCTCCTATCTCATGATTTTATTCTCAGAACAGGAACTGTAACTACACCTCGAATGGATTCATTGCAGGGAAGGGAAGTTCACCAGAATCTGAGGTTACTGCCCAGATCTTTCTTACCATTCCAAACCATAGTTTTGACTTAGAAACTTACTTTAGAACCTAGGCCCCCAAGTCAGAACCAGTTTCACTGTATACCACTTTAGTACTCATTTTATTTTTAAAAGTTTTATATTTTATTTTTCCAAATGCATGTAAAAATAATTTTTAACATTCAATTTTCAAATTTTGAGTTCCAAATTCTCTCGCTCCCTCCTCTCCTCTAAAAGGGAAGCAATTTGATATAGATTATAAATGTGCAGTCATGCAAAACATATCTCCATATTAACCATTTGTGAAAGAAAAGAGAACAAAAAAGGGAAAAAAAAGTAAAGGTCTTCTTTTGTTTGTTTTTGTTTTTGAAGTATGCTTTTATCTGCTTTCAGACTACATCAGTTCTTTCCCAGGAGGTGAATAGTATTTTGGTGCTGAGTCATTTGGAGTTTTGTTGGATCACTCTCTTGCTGAGAATGGGGCATATACATGACACAATGGATAGAGCACTGAGCCTAGAGTCAGATAGAATCATCTTGCTGAGTTCAAATCCAGCCTCAGACACTTAATAGCTATGTGACCTTGCACAAGTCATTTAACCATTTGCCTTAGTTTCTTTATCTGTAACATGAGTTGGTAAAGGAAATGTCAAACCATTCAACTGTCTTTGCCAAGAAATGCCAAATGGGGTTCAGAAGAGTTGGACACAACGAGAGGACTCAACAACAACATTGCTGAGAATACCTAAGTCACTCAGAGGTGATCATCATAAAATATTGCTGATAGTGTGTACGATGTTCTGGTTCTGCTCACTTCACTCTGTATCAGTTCATATAAGTCTTCCTTTTTTTTCTGAATGCATCCTGCTTGTCATTTCTTATAGCACAGTAGCATTCTATCACAATCATATAGTACAACTTGTTCAATCATTACTCAATTGATGTGTATCCCCTCAGTGTCTACTTTTTTTGCTACCACAAAAAGAGCTGCTATAAATATTTTTGTACACATAAATCCTTTTCTTTTTCCTTTGACCTCTTTGGGGTACAGACAATGGTACTCATTTTTCAAGGAGATGAATTCTCTCAAGAGATCAAGGGCTTTCATGATACCTTAAGAATTCTAACTTTCTTTTAATGAATAAGTAGCTATTTATCTTGGATATTATTTTTTTTTTACTTTTAGAAGAGTTCAAGAGTCAATTCTTAAAGAATAGTAAAGGTTATTATCAGTATCTCTCTAGGAGACCAGACCAAACCCTCACAATGATACAGCAAGCAAAGCATTAGCAGAAAATTCCAGTGACAAATTATGACCCAGTGCCAACTACCCCTCTTAGCAACTGGTCAGGTGAGAGGTAGCACTGGGCTTTGCACAGTGAAAAGAGTACTGTCTCTAAACTTCCTAGGGCCTCATTGTCCTCCTTGATAAAATCTCTTCAGGCCCCAAAAGTGTGATCCAACTCATATACTTTTGTCCCATAGCAGTCAACCAGATTGCTAAGGGGATTGCATGCAAGATCCACCAGGATATTTTATGGCACATCTCTTTTATGGCAAGGCAAAGTCATCTCCTGACCACACAGAAGAGATTTGTACCAGCTGCAGCTACAAACCTTTGAATATCTGATGCATTAACAGAAAGAAATTATAACCTTTAAATGGCAAAGACCTCAGTGATTTGACAGCTGTGGCAAGACACAGGGTGATCAAAATTCCCCCCACAGTGAAGTAAAAATATTTTAATGGAAGTGCAATAATTGATCAAAGAGACACGTGGGCCTCTTGGGTACTGAGTGAGGATATTCAGAGTCCTTAAATCTGTCATAAAGTTCTAATGGGCACCCAGGGGGAACGCTACTGCCAATTTACTTTAGTTTAAGTGAATTCCGGGACCTTAAATTATCCAAGACAACTGAGTTCCTTGCTCTACTTGCCTGCTCCCTCCCCACCCTCCCATCCTGTTTGCCTCTTGGATAACATTCAAATTCTTCATTGTTGCTCATTTCCAGGTAAGTAAGGGATATCTACAAGATATGTCACTGAGTAATTTCACCTATGATGAAAGCAGACTTACTGAAAGGTACATAGTTTTTGCATATTCATAAGCCCTGGTGGCACCCTCAGGACCTTCTCCTGTTGCACCCCAGAAAGTTCCAAGGACCCGTCTTTCATTTCTGTGTGTAATTCTACCACCCCACCCCTTTTTATTCTTGCTATTGGAATGGTGAAAGACTGTGCAGCCTGAAACCACATGTGTGCCAACTTCCTGGCATCTGTACAGGATATAGCTGATTATGTGAAATTTGGGCAAGTTAAACCCTTTCTTCTGATGACAGCAAACTAGTAGTGGACAGGAACAGGTTGGTTGCCTGTTGCAGAAAAGTAACTGCCAAGCTGTCTTTGAGGACTGAACTGTGGGTCAAAGTCTTGCCACTGCTGGTTATTAGAGTTTGGCTGCTGGTACTTGGATGCTATCAGAGAAACAAGAGGGAACCGGCCTTTGGATATGAGGAATGAGAAAAACACATGACAAGTCCCTAGAAATTGTTTGGGGAGGGGGAGGGATATTCTGCTTTCTTATCTTTTGTCAAACTTGGACGTATTTTACCCCCGTGTCCCCAGTGTCTTAATCACCGAATGCTTAGAATATGACGTTTTTCAAATTTCTGACCTTCCTCTTCCAACTGCACTCTCTCCTTCTTAGTTATTGCAGTGGATAAGATTGTCAGGTGGCCAGTCAAAGAGCCTTTATTAAGAAATTACTAGGTGCCAAGCACAGTACTAATTTACTAGGGACATACAGAAAGACAAAACATAGTTTCCTGTCCCTAAGGAGCTCACGTGCTAAGGAAGGAGTCAATGTAAAAATAATTGTAAATATAAGCTACGTAAAGAGGTGATCTTTGGACTAGAAGAACAAAATCTTTTTTTATGAATAATCTTTGTAATCATGATGACTCTCCCATAACCAACAGAGCCTTCATTCTAATGAAAATAAGTATAGTCAAACAAAATGGCATACTGGCTCTATCTGAAGTCTCAATTGAATGCGTAGGAGGTAAAGAAGTATGTTCTATTTCAGGAAACCCTACTTGTGACACATTAGGTCATAGTGTCATAGGTGTAGAGTGAAAGAGGACTTTAGAGGCCATTTAGTTCAACCACACTTCATATGTATTTCACAGATGAGGGAAAAGAGGCCAAGAGAGATGTAGTTATTCACTCCTAAGTACATGTTGTTTTTCTTCAGCTGTTTTTCAGTCATGTCTAACTCTTCCTGACCCCATTTGGGTTTTTCTTAGTGAAGATACTATAATAGTTTGCTTTCTCCTTCTCTAGCTTTTCCTTCTCCAATTCATTTTACAGATGAGGAAACTGAAGTAAACAGGATTAAGTGACTTACCCAGGATCACATAGTTAGTAAAGGTCTGAGGCTGGATTTGAACTAAGAAAGGTGAGTCTTCCTGACTCTAGGTCTGGTGCTCTAGCCACTGCACCACCTAGCCTGGTCACATAGCTCATTAGAGATGGAAGAGTTGGGATCTAAAACTAGGTTTTCTTCCTCTAAATCTAAAATCCTTCCTACTTAACTACCTTACCTGTAAAGGTTGTGGGAAACTGAGCAAATTTTCCTCTTAGTGCTCCAGGTAATTTTCTGAGAGCAGACACTGATATGTATCAGTAAAGGAAATTTCTTCTTTAGAAGTTCACTCTACCAGAGAAATCATAAGCCTAGGTTCCTACTGCATCTCCTGCCAACTCTTCAAAAATGCTCATATCACTATGAAATCAACAGATCTGGGATGATTTCAGACTGGGGAACTCTGTCTGTTGGCCTAGAGCAGAACCCTGAATATCTCAGCACCCTAGATTCTGAACTATAAGGGACTTCAGAAGTCATTTCATAAAATCTTTTTTTTTTTTTTACAAATGTTGAAATGCTGTGTCAAGAAATGGGTGATGTACTTCACCTCTGAAACCCCTACTGAGAGGTCACATCATTGACCAGTCTTCTGAAACTTTTTGACATTGTTTACTTTCTATTTTTTTTCAAAGCAATCAGGGTTAAGTAACTTGCTCAGGGTTACGTGGCCAGTTATTTCTGGGTGTGGTGCTAAGTATCTGAGCCTGGATTTGATCACCAGGTCATCCCAACACTAGAACTGGTGCTCCTACCCACTGAGCCACCTGCCCGCCCCTAACATTGTTTTCTTTAAAGTATTATGGGTAGCTTATAAATTGTTCTGCTAGCTCTGCTTATGTTACTTTACATCAGTTCACACTACAATCCATAATGTCTCAGGATTTTTCATAGCCATAATTTTTTAGCCCAGTATTTGATGCACGTACTGTTTCTTTCCACTGGACCATAGAGATAGTATTGAAAAGGACTTTAGAAGTTGTCAATTCCAACTGCTTTATTTTACACATGAGGAAACTAAGACAAAGAGATTTGGTGATTTGCACAGGGTCACCCAGCTACTAAACAACTTAGGGAAGATTTAAACTCAGATCTTCCTAATTTCAACTCTATCAGTTCTAATTCTCCATACACTGTGCCCTGCAGTTTCCCTACTCCTGTTCTTTGCTTCTACAGAAGGGCTACCATAAATAATTTTGTATCTCTAGGGCTCTCCTCTATTTTTGATCTCCTTTTGACATAGACCTGGAAGTGATACCTTACAACATTGGGGTTGCTGGATTTCCCCATGCTGAGAAAATTGATCAACACTGCAGGATTGGAGGGGTGTGTGTGTGTGTGTGTGTGTGTGTGTGTGTGTGTGTGTGTGTGTGTGTGTGTGCGCATGTGTGTGTGTGCGTGTGTGTGTAATTTGTTTTGGAAACAAAACCTAAAGTTAAGTATGTGTTTTTATGAGTATCAAATTGTGGATGCAATAGTGTTGCTTTTTAAGCTACCTGAAAACATACCCCTTCCATTTACTGGTAGCTTTATTCACTGATTATTCAGAGATTAAAATTCTGGTCCAAAAAAAGCAAACTGACTCCAGGTCATAGCTATATAAGTGGAACAGATTTTAAATTGACCAACAAAGATATCAAAAGTTAACATGTGCAGTTTTTTTAACTAAAAATTGTTTTTACATGTAAATGGCAAAAACAAAATATAAAAATAACATTGCCTGTCTGCACATGCATAATCTATATTAAATTGTTTGACTTCTCAAGTAGGGGAAAGAAAATGGAGGAAGGGAGGGAGGGAGAAAACCTGGAAGTCAAAATTTTAAAAACAAATGTTAAAAAATTGTTTAAATGTAATTGGAATGTATATGTATTTACGTATATGTATATATGGAATACTTACATATTAACTTTTATATGTTAATATATGCATAAGTACATATATGTTAATATGTAAGTATTCCTTACTAGTTTTAACAGTTCCTTCCCCAGAGGTAGGAAGCAGAAGGCTATAAGTGTAAAAACAACTACATTGATTGACTAGTTCTGACAGTAAAGGAAGCTTACCAACCCTAGTGTTCATCCTTGTCAAAACTACTCATAAAATCACAGATTTAGACATGAGGAAACAATCATTTATTAAGTGCCTACTATGTGCCAGTTGTTTTACATATATTGTCTCTTTTGATCCTCACAACAAACCTGGGATATAGATGTTATTATTATCCCCATTTTACAGTTAAGGAATTGAGGCAGGCAGATGTTAAGTGACTTCCCAGGATCACACAGTAACTCCAGCTGGATTTGAATTCAGGTCTTTCTGCCACTAATCTTAGCATTCTATTCACTGTTCTTCCTAGCTGCCTTCAGCTTAAAGAGACCTGAGAACCATGTAGCCCAACCCTGTCATTTTACAGATACAGAACCGACACCCAGAGAATTTAAATTACTTACCTAAAGTAGTACACTTCAGATTTAAATCCAGCTGTTGTAACTCCAAATCTTCCCCACTTTCAACACTGCCTCTCATGATTGTTGTATCCAAATGGCCTAGAATTTTCTTACCCTTGCTTGACCGGAGTATTTGCAGATGTCTCCAAATCCCTTTGTCTACCTCAGTATATAAATGTCTACACACTAACCCTATCCAGACACACTGAACTGGTCGATGGTCTGCTGACTTGTGTAATACATTTGTGGGGAGAAGAGGAGAGAAGGGTGGTGGATCCTCTTGTGAATAAGTGTTTTACCAGAAGTTTTTATCCTATTAATATCCCCTGTAGTTAGATTTGGGTATTACTGACTTTTTTTTAAATTCCAGAACAGGACTCATGCAATTACTAATTGTAATAGTTCCCAAAGAAACAGTATGTTTTTGCTGAGTGAAATGAAGGACTTATTGAATGAAAAAAACATTTTTGAAATGCTTACTGTGAGACAGATACTGTGCTGGGGATCTGAATCCAAGTATAATAGACTCTGCCCTTGAGGAGCTTACATTCTAAAAGGGGAGGACAGCAAATCCAGTGATAAAGGACAAGGGAGTAGTGATGAGGGAAGTGTGGTATGGTCTCAGAAGGCAGAGGCCTAATGAAAAGGGAGGAGTGAACACAGTGGCTCACATGTCCTTGCTGGGAGATGAATGCAGCTGGTTTTTCATCAAATCTCTTCATCATTCAGGTTAATGCTCCATTTTTTATTTAATTCAATACGGGAAGCATTTGCTAAGCACATACCACATGCCACACGATATACCAGATGTTGGAGGCATAAAGAAAAAAAATCGTTGATTTGTGCTCTTAAGGACCTTGTATTCTATTGGGGAGAGGTATCATATATGAACATCAGAAAATCAGAAGTATAAGCATAGTTGGGCAACATGATTTGAAGGGGGAGACAGCACAAACAAGTGGGAGGCAGGGAAAGGCCTCCTGGAAGAAGAAGCACCCGAATTGTGATTTAAAGGACCAGAGTAATGGGCAGAGAGGTGAGAACGGAATTCCTTCTCTTTGTGGAATGCCTTATCTGCTCCTCTCTGACTCTTTACAACCCTATTGCCCCAGTTCCAATTTTCCTTCCTTCATGAAGCCATCTCTGACTACACTATTTGAAATTAGCCCCTTTCTTCAGGGTATAATTATTTTCTTTATAAGAGGTATTACATAGTTTGGCACTTTATTTTATCTAATTGTTTCATTTTGAGGACAGTTAAGTGGTAAAGAGGAGAGAGTCACTGGCCTGGAATCAGAGACAATCTTCCTGAGTTCAAATCTGACTTCAGATTTTAGCTAGCTTTGTGACCCTAGGCAAGTCATTTAACCCTGATTGCCTTAGTTTCCTCATCTTTAAAATGGGCTGCAGAAGGAAAGGTCAAATCACTCCAAAATCTTTGCCCAGAGAACCCCAAATGAGGTCACAAAGAATCGACATGATTGAAACAACTGAATAACAACAACATTTGTTTCATTTGCATATTTTTCATTGACGCCATTTGAAGGCAGGGACATGGCTTAAACATTTGTGTAATCCTTGCGGCACTAATAGGAACATTGTAGATATACAGAGGAATGCCTGCTAACTCCCTAGTATCATATAAACAACCTAGAGGGTTGATCTAATGACGATACTCTATCTGGTTATGTTGTTAATCAATTAATCAGCCATCAGGCATTGATTTAATAATACTACTTGCCAGACGCCATCAAGAAGATGAAATGTTTGAAGGGTTTAAGTCGAGTTATTAATTCAAACAGTCAGCAAGTCCTATTTGAGTACCTACCACATACTAAATGCTCCAGGCAAAAGTTCTTCAACATCATACAGCTGGTTAACGTTTTATAAACGACTGAATATTTGTGGTCTCAATGTGTTTGTCAACTTGCCCTTTTTTCCCATTGCTAATAAACATTAGCCATTTATTTAGCAAAGGTATAAGACTGAACTTGGTTATTTCTCTTTAATTGTAATTATTGAATCTCAAGATTATTAATAACAAGATTGAATGAAATTCCCACAAAGTATGGTCAAATTACCTCCTTAAAGGAGGACAGAACATTTCCACAGTATACTTTTCCTCTCTCCCATGTCTACCCTTCAGAGTTATACTCCTTTATGACCCACATTGAATTCCACTTAACCGTGTGAAGCTTTCTGGGGCCTATCACTTATGAATGAACTTTTTCTTTTGAATATTCCACCTCTCTTATGTGTTAGTGAGGGTCTATTTTGTAGAATCATTATTTACATAAAAGGCAGTATTGCACAGTGGGTAGTAAATGAGATTTGGGTTCACCTATCTCCTCTGATGCATACTTAACTGTGTAATCTTGGGCAAGCTCTATAAACACCCAGTTTCCATAAGCATTTCCTCAAGCCTAAGGTGCAGAACAGTTGTTGCTTAGTAGATTCAGTTGTCTGACTCTTCTTGTCCCCATTTGGGGTCTTATCACACCCTCGGAAGGCCTGAACAACATGACTTTATGCTTTTTCTAGGATCACCTGGGGAGAAGCATTTGAGTACTTCAAGAAAATTGGAAAATCTACAATGCCCAAAATACTCATTGAATCTTACAGGTAATAAGAAGCTAATATATGTACATGTCTGTATATAGGCATGTATGTTATGTTCATGGCCTGGTCTATATAAGTTTGGAGAATTTTATCACCAATTTAACTACAGAGTAATGAATGGGTTACTGTTGCTGTTGCTATTGTTTTTGCTGCCATTGTTGTTATGGTGGTGGTGATGATGATGAGGGGGATGAGGATGATAATGATGATGATGATGGCTCTCAAAGATTAACTAACAGGCCTTAGAAAAGGATATAACTGGGGCAGCTAGGTGGCGCAGTGAAAAGAGCACCGGCCCTGGAGTCAGAAAGACCTGAGTTCCCATATGGCCTCAGACACTTAACACAAAAAATAGCCGTGTGACCTTGGGCAAGTCACTTAACCCCAATTGCCCTCCAAAAAGCAAAAAAAGAAAAAAAAAGGTTATAACCTTTAGTGGTCAGCTGATGAGTCAAATTGAAGAAATCATAGGTCCTTAAAGTAATGAAGCTCTAGTTATACATTCATCATGGTTTTATTAGTAACTTACTATAAACAAAGAACTATTTTAAGAACCTAAGATGATCCAGAGACCTGAAGCATTTTTTCATATGATTATATGTAGCTAAGATTTCTCTCTCTCTCTCTCTCTCTCTCTTTGAGAACTGCTGTAGATAGCCTTCAAGCATTTATCATTTGGGATAAAGCTCTAATTCATATAAAATTAATAAGTTCCTTAAATGTCTTGGAAATGAAACTTCTGCAACAATTAAGATTTTTCCCTTCCCTTTAAGGAGTTAACATCCATACTAGCTATGGATCCAAGCCAGGTTGTCTCACTTAAGATGCAAAAGTTGAAATGCACTACATCCTCACGCTGTGCATTCTAAAAGTTCAAGTTGCAAACTGGTTCCTTGTCCTTTTTTTTTGCTTTTTGGAGAGCAATTGGGGTTGTGACTTGCCCAAGGTCACACGACTAGTGTTAGTTTTAAGTGTGTGAGGCTGAATTTGAACTCAGGTCCACCTGACTCCAGGGCCAGTGCTATACTTAGCTGCCCCAGGTTCCTTGTCCTTTTGTGATTGTTTTTTTAATTATTGACCATCCTTGCTCCTTCCTCATATAATTGCCACCACAAGTTCCTGCATCTTTTCCTGCATGTGAAGAAAGTACTATATCTTACTAACTTTTCTTTCTTTGTCATTCCAAACCCAGATAGTGGTTACCTGTTTTTCACCCCACAGCATCACTCTTACTCTTTGCTTATTGCTCTCAACCATTGCTCATCATGAAAATTTGCTGATTGCATTCTTGCCATCTGACCTCAGTTTGGCTCTCAAATTGTTGGGCAATCTTCTTGCTCATGATGATTGGACTTTATATAATGTTCTTCAAAGAAATATGTGTTAACCTGCTTTTACCACTTTCTTCCCTCCATCTCCCTTCTCTTTGGATGGGCTTTCTTAAGTAACTGAAAAGACAGAAGCCACCTGAAGAATTCTTTCAGGTTTCTTTTTCAGCATCTCAAAATCTATTGATCTTTATCCACCTCTCCTCTTTTTATTTCAAAGGCATGAATAACATGAACTCAACAAACATTTATTTAGACTCTACTATGTGCCTGGTACTGTGCTAAACACTAGGAATACAAAGAAAGCAAAAGACAGTCCCTTTTATCAGCTCATAATTTAATGGGGAAGACAGAATGCAAACAGCTATGTGTAGATAAGCTCTCTACAAGATTAAGTGGAGATAATCAACTGAGGGAAGGGAATTAGAATTAGAAGATGGAATTAAGAGGGATCAGGAAATGTTTTCTGCAAAATATAGAATTTTAGCTGGGACTTGAAGTAAACCAGGGAAACTGGAAGGTAGAGATGAGGAGGGAGAGAATTCCAGGTATGGGGGGGGGGGAAGAGGCCATTTATTTTTTCAAGGCCACCCTCTCTGTGTCGTTGTTCCTTTTACCTCCTGCCTCATCTATGTGATCCTTATTTCAGTTATCTTCCAACACTCTCCTCTCTTTGTCTCTCTCTGCCTGCCTCTCTGTCTCTATCCCTTTTCTTTTTTTTTTTTTAGTTTTCAACCAGCACTTCCATGAGATGTCAAGTTCCAAATTTTCTCCCTATCTCTTCCCTCCCCCCACTCTATGATGGCATGTAAATTGATATAGGCTCTACATATATATTCATATGAAATCTATTTTCACATTATTTGTGTTGTAAAGAAGAATTAGAACCAATGGTAGAAACCACAAAAAAGAAGAAACGAGAGAAAGAGCAAATTAAATGTTCCGATCTGCATTCAGATGCCATAGCTCTTTTTCCAGATGTGGATAACATTTTCCATCAAGAGTCTTTTGGAGTTGTCTTAGATCCTTGAGTTTCTAAGAAGAGATAAGGCAAAGTTAGTCATCACACAAAGTGACTGTTACTATATATAATGTTCTCTTGGTTCTGCTAACTTCACCCAAAATCAGTTCATATAAGTCCTTCCAGGTTTTTCTAAAGTCTGAATGCTCATCATTTCTTACAGAACAATAATATGCCATTGCAGTCACATATCACCACTTGTTCAGCCATTCCCTGACTGATGGGTATCCCCCCAATTTCCAATTCTTTGCCACCACAAAAAGAGCTGCCATAATTTTTTTTTACATGTGATTCCTTTGCCCATTTAAATGATCTCTTTGGGATACAGACCTAGAAGCGGTATTGCTGGGTCAAAGTTTATGCACATTTTTATAGCCCTTTGGGCATAGTTCCAAATTGCTCTTCAAAATGGTTGGATCATTTCATAACTCCACCAACAATGCATCAGTATTTCAATGAAATATCTTTTTCTTTGAGGCAAGAAAACACTTGAATGCCCAGGTTCCAATCTAGTTTGGTATTTTATATAAGTTGCACAAAACATGGCTGAGTCTTCTCAACAAATATCAGTATACTTCCTATGTAGCATAACTGACTTTCATTCAATGGCTTTCACTCCTTCCAAATCTGGCCTGGTTTGTCCAGCTGTACTGATTAAAGAAGCTTTCTTCACATGTACTTTATACCCCTAATTGGTTGTTTCAATTCACAGTTCTGCACAATAATTTAAGGAGAGATCATTGATAACTAAGAAGATCAAATAAAAGAAAAAAAACCATAAGAGGTGGCCATAAGCTTTGAAGGAAAACCTGAATATTTTAAGAGCCAGATAAATTGGTTGGAACATAGAGAATTGTGAAATAGGTCTGGGAAAATCTTCTGGAGCTATATCATGAAGGGTTTCAATATAAATGAAAGTTGAGTATGGTTCTCTAGTATTAATACAATTTTTCTGTTGTGATATCAGTTCTATACTTCTCTATAGATATATATATAGATAAGTCAGAGATCCTAAGGACCAATGGATCATACGTGTGGAGCTGAAGGAGCTTCAAAAGCCATCTAGACCAACCTCATCATTTCATAAAGAAACTGACATACAGCAGGATTAAATCATTTTCCCAAGATCATATAGGTTGTAAATGCAAGATATTATTTCAATCCAATGACAATCCCTTGAGGTGGGAGAAACTGAATTTTTTTTAACTAAAAAGCCTATAATCCTATAAACACCTTAAAAGAAGAATTCATTAGTTATTGAGGTGAACAAAGTCATAATCCCAGGTAGGTTTTCTGGGTGGGCAAGGTTATAGGGAAAGTGATTGCTATCAGATACAGCTCTTGGGTAGATATCAGGAAAAATCTGTGTTATCATGGCCACAGTTTCTACTGTTGGCTGCCTCAAAAAATTAATAATAAATAAAGAACCTGGAAGAAAAACATGTGCTTTCCCGGAAACCTCTGAGTTGTCATATTTTGCATTGTTTGAACTAGCGTGGGTGGTAAATTAGAATTTGTTCTTTTTTTCCCAGGGAATGGTGGGGTTACATACATGACAGAGGAGTGAGCAGCAGTGATACATATACTCTTTTCATTTTATTTGTTTTTATATTTCATCTCACTACATTCCAGGAATTTGATCTCTGGTAAATGTAAACCTGCAGTCTTGCCCAACTAAACATGGGTGGGCCCATACCTGAGCTGACTGGTTTCAATCATGTCTATAGCCTCTGGTATAATAAGACTAGCAAAGAACAGCACTAAAATAAAATACACTTTTTTTTTCTTTTTTCCCATGAGAACATAATAGAGACAAAAGAATATTTCTTATAGAAATTCATGCATGTTTAGGAAACTGGTAAAAATGTAGGAAAACACTATTTGGCACAGAATACAAAAATCCTTAAAGGCCAACTAGTCAAATCCCTCATTTTGAGACACAGAAAGGGAAGGAAAGGAAATGAAAAGAATGGCATCATTGGGACAGAAACCTTGGCCTTCTGACCCCTCTTTCAGTATGCTTTCTAACGCTGAGGTTGTTTATATGGAGCTAGTCGTTTGAATTAAGTATAGCAATTTTTTTTACCCATGTCACATTTATTTATCTAAGCCCTTTCCCTTAGGAATGAGAATGTCTTGCTTCTATCTATGTAAATTTCACGAACTTACAAACTTCTTTCAATATGAATGTGTTTGAGATTTGCTGACCCATTTGCAGTTCCCCTAACATTCCATTTAATCTCTATTCTCTATGCCCTTGCTGAGGCTGTCCCATTAGGGTTAGTGTCCCAACCCTCCTGAAAAAGCTCAGTCTCTTCATCTCCATCTCTTAGAATACCTAGCTTTCATTAAAGCTTAATTTGAATATTAACTTTACATGTAGGCTTTCCTGGTCACAAAAGGTTTAGTTCCCTCCACGCATTAATTTGTATTGATTGTGTATTTGTAATTATTTAAAGATGTATATATTGTTTAAACATGTTTAACATTTTAAAACATATATATGATATCATAGAATTTTAGAAGGTTTTATTCCCTTCCGTTTTGCTTTAGGATAAGGTAATTTTTCTTATCCTTATCTATTTGCTTCACATCCCCGTGGATTAGCAATATTCTTAATAAATGTTTGTAGAATGATTAGATAAAGGACTTTAAAACTATACCAGATATTACCAAAGATCCTGATTCAAATTAATAAAAATAATAATTGGTAGCATTTATATAGAGTTTTAAGGTTTTCAAAGCAATTTACAAATATCTCATTTTTACCCTCATAACAGCTCTGGTAAAAGAATGCTATAATTATTCCCATTTTACAGATAAGGAAACCAAGAATAATAACGTTCAAGTGACTTGCCCAGGGTCATGCAGCTAGTAAGTGTCTGAAGCTGGATTTGAAATCAGGTCTTCCTGATTCCAGTTCTAACACTTTATTCACTTATACTATTTAGCTGCCTCCATCAGTAAATAAAGTAGATCAATGGATGAATGGATGAATGAGTAAACAAATGAGCAAAGGAATGAATGAACAAGCACACTAAATGAACAAGCACACTAACTTAAGATTTCTATGGTTCATTTAGGACGCAATAGTTTTAGCAAAGTTCAATTAAATGGGCATCACATATAATAATATTCTTACTTGAGATATCTCCAAATTTTAGTGTATCATTTTAAAGCAACTTAATATTCTAATACACCTTCAAGTATATTGCAATTCTTATGAATTCAGAAATAAAATAGTTGAAATTTCAGTTTTACAAAAGCAAGTTCTATCCATTTGCTCATTTGATCTTCATAGAGACTGTGTGTGGGTACAGTAGGGACCATATATATTATTGGGCTGAGAGAGATTCCCTGATTTGCCCATTCGCGGTCACAGAGCTATGAATTGTGGAAGAGGAATTCTGACTAAGATTTCTGATTATCTCCTAGTCCAGAATTCTTTTAAAATATTTTTCTTCTTTTTTTTGCTAGAAAGATTTCATGTTTTATAGTTACAAAACCAAAGCAAACAAAACTAGAACTAAACAAAAGTACCCTCCAATAATCTCTTACTGGATTCAAATATTTCCCAGTACCTAGAATGAGGAAGGCATGGAGAGTTATGCTGCACTTTGCCTTGATGAGATCTTTTCTGGATGATTGGGTTCAGCGCTGGGCACCATATTTTAGGAAGAACAGGGATGCACTGCATGTAATCCAAAGAAAGAGTTACTAGAATGATTTCAAGGTAAAGAACAATGAGCATGAACAAGAATCAATGGGTGGAAAATGTAAAGACCGATATTTCCACTCAATATGAGGGGCAACTTCTTAATAACCAGATCTATTGGCCTATTTATTGGCCTTTATTGAACTCCCTTCTCCAGGGGTCTCCAAGAAAAAACTAGATTACCAATTGTCCAAAATTTTGCAGAGGACATTTCTGTTCTGACAAAATTACCTGAATGACTCTATAGTTTTAAGGTTTATTTTTCGAATAAGCAACCACTTAAAGTGAGACTTGATAGATCAAGTTTTTATTTATGTATCATTTTTTAACTTGTACATAAATATAAGTAGCCATGCATATTGAATATTATGAAGAAAAGTTTCTCAATTAGAAATATGTCATTTGAGGTTCTGCCCTTATGGATCAGGGAGAATGTTCCATTATTATGTACTACGTATTAAATACATAATTACATGTAATACATTTTTTTTTCTAAAGCAGAACATAGATTCTTGAACTCTCCTCCTATGGGGGAAGAATGAGGGAAATGGGTTATCAATAGCAACTTGAAAGAAGAGATATGGTTTGAGCTAGGGTCCAACGTTCCACATCCAAGAACGTGTCTGTAAGTTAAGCTCAGCCAGTTAACTGGGATTTGGTGAGGAACAGGGGGAGGAAGGATACAACCAACATGGACTACAGGCAGAGTTGTCACTTGAACCCAGTTATCAGGGATTTTATCTTGGACTCCAAAACTTGCAGGGACCTCATAGCCCTAGAGGTCTTTCAGCAGCTGGAAACCACTGTTCACTTTTACTGAGCATGAATAATTTGTTAAAATAAGAAAGTGCCAGATATTATTCTTCTTCCCCCATCTCCACCCAGGGCCTATAGGCCTGTTTGATTCCTCCAATGGCAATGATCTCAACATTTCCCAAGGTGTCTGGCCACAGTGGAGTAACCTGAGATCTCTTTCTCTTATGGTCAATTGCTAAAAAGAAAAAAAAAAGAATTTGACCTAAATGGTTGATTTGAGGAGTATTTAGGGCTGTTCTTGGAATCATTTTGTCTCTCTTCTACTTCTCTCTACCTCATTTCTAAAATTCTTGCTGTGGTCCTCTATTTTTTTCAGCTTTATCCTTTCTTATAGTATAGTAACATCTCACATGTTTATTTTCACACTATATTAGATTACATTTTCAAACATCACAGCTTATTTAATTATTCCTCAGTCAGTGGGCATTAACTTTGTTTCCAGGTTTTTGCTACTAAAAATATTTTGTATGTATGGGAACTTTCTATCTTTTACCTCCTTGTGGCACATTCAATAAACCCTTAAAAATACCTAAAGAAAAGGTATGTTTTGTTTTTTTGTGAACATAGGAAGGAAGAAAGGAAAAAGGAAAGGAAGGAAGGAAGGAAGGAAGGAAGGAAGGAAGGAAGGAAGGAAGGAAGGAAGGAAGGAAGGAAGGAAGGAAGGAAGGAAGGAAGGAAAGAAGGAAGAAAGGAAGGAAGGAAGGAAGGGAATTATTAGAAATAATTTTCCTGCAGGCTAAATTAGGGAATTGGACAATGAGACTAGAGAAATTTAGCAGTGATGGCTTCCTTGTGAAAAAAGGAAGAAATTTACAAGATGTAGCAGGCCTATGGCACAATCAGAATTTTTTTTCTTTCTGAGAGTCTACCAGACCCAATGGTTTAAAATGAGTTTTGTAAAATGAACAACAGTTTCAGAAACCTTGAAAGTAGAAAGAAGGAAAGAATGAAAGGGAAGGACAAGTTTGTTTATGAGGAGAAATGTTTAATGAAAGAATAGAAATACATGCATACATATATACATATACACACATACATATTTATATCTGTATATATCCTTCAGGGAATAATAGTATCCTGGAGAAATTAAAGAAGATTTTGTCTTCCTGAATCCTTTTATCCTGTAAATAAAGGGCCTTCTCCTCACTCTTGGATATGGGTTCCAACTCCTACTTGCCTTCTCTCCACAATCTCATTCCAAAAGAGCTTTGTTTTCAGTTAAACACCACCTAAAATTTACGCTCTGATTTCCAATTTTACTGGCATTTTGATACTAATGCAGTGGTGCTGAATAAGTCACTCTTCAGATTACATGACTGTAGGATAATAAATCTAGCACAGGAAGAAATCTTAGTGGTGATCTAATCCAATCCCCTTATTTTACAGGTGAGGAAGCTGAGACTTACAGTGGTTAAATGATGTGTCCAAAGGTCATACAGCTAGGAAGCTTTTCTGACTCTAAATCCAGCCTCTGCCTCATCTCTGGATCTCAGTTTACTCTTCTATAAAAAATAAGGAGGACAGACTATGTACACTCTAATGTCTTTTTTGAATTTTAACTTTTATTTTCCCATGAGACTATGTCATTCATAAATAAGAATGTTGGTTTCTTGGACCTGAAACCTTAAGGAGGTGTTTGCATTTTTAAAAAATGAGTCCTCTAAAGTTGGAAAAGCCTTAAACACACACACACACACACACACACACACACACACACACACACACAAAGAAAAAATTCTGATAAGTGAAGTGACAGATGGTAGGATTGAAATTTAAAGGCATGAGTTTTGCCTGGAGTCTGTTCTAATCTTTTCAGATAGGTTAACTATCCCACTGACTCATAAGGCTTGCCTAGGCAATGAATAAGTAAAGAGAAGCAGGAAGGAGAGAGCATGAAGAAAAGTAAAAAAGCAAAAAAAAAAAGGCTGAGTTAGCAGAAGCAATTAAGGAAAAGACCATAAACTAGAGTAGTACAAAAATTAAAATTAGAGACAACTCTGATTTGGAGAAAATTGCCAAGAGGAGAATGAAATGAAGAGAAAACCCAAATTGCTTAATACAAACATTTCTCTTCAGGGAGCAATGGAAATAAAAGACCTTTTGGAAGGAGAAAATATACTAAATATGAAAAATAGTAAGCACGAATGTTGAGTCTGGGATCTCACATCAAATTTAGAAAGATGAAAAATGATTGAAGACACATTGAAAAACTTATGGTTAAAGTTGTTTGCCTTTAATGAGATTTCTGTGCCATGCTAATCCAATAACATATACAGAGAATCACAATTAGCATATGGACAGTGGTTAGGGTGGGGTAGGGCCATGCTTCCTTTAGTGGCATTAGTTTCCCCCTGGAGAGGAACTTTTCCTACAGCCATCACTATGCCCATTGATGCTATACCTAATGACTATTGTTCCTATACCTCAACTGGGGTTCCTTTACTAGTTAGCACTGTCTTGTGATGCCATTATGGTTCCTTCCTTCCCCATCATTCCCATGGTGCCTCTCTGAAAAGGGACTTTTTTGTTAATTCCAAATGTTGCTTTTTCATTCCAGCCATCCTTATCATCCTCTATCCACTGGAACTTGGATTCTGCCCCTTGGACCCTGGACTATGACAAGTGAGCCTTTTGTCTTACTTTTCAGAAAATCCATGTCTCTACACACTTCCAAAACAGGCTATTACCCTCTTTGTTATCTTTATGTGTTGACTTCCCCTAATAGAATGTAGATTCCTTGAGAATAGGAGCTCTGTTGCTTATACCACTTAGCACAAAACCCAACAAATATTAGGTGCTAAAGCAATGCTTTTCATTCATACTCTGCTCTCCAACCTAAGAGTCAACCTTGGACCCCCTAACTTCCTCCCCCCTCCCACCCAATATGCTTGACCCAGGTGAAAAGATCCATAATTATGGCTCTGCATACAAATGAATATGTATATGTAGACAGATGTTCCTAGTCCATAGGCAAGATCTAAATCTATGTGCATTTTATTTATCCTGGGCAACCCCAGGAGAGAGATTTTCCTAACATGTTATTGTGTCATCTTCCTCTCAAATCTGTCTAAAGGAGAAATTAAAGTAGTTGCTTGGCTCAACGTGCATAAGCAGGTTTTGCTCTGCTGTGCATGTTATTTCTAAGATAGTCACTCCTTTTGTCCTTCCACTTGGCAGTCACAAAGAATGTACTGAACCAATTATTGAGTTGGGGAGAAATTCTTGTGTTATCTTGAAGTGAGTTATAATCAGTTATAAAGATTGACATGCATGTAATTTAATGTCCAGAGATATTAGAGCTTCTTGGATACACTTTCTATTTGTAGTGGTGATAGGGATAAGATGAGGAATTAATTCTGTTCTCACCTGTCTGAGAAGTGTCAACCTTAGCTCTTGAACTAAATATTTTCATTTTATAAAATCAACTGCCATCTCTGGGTATAAATCTTTAAACAAATTGAAGCAAGTAAACAAAGGAAGACCCTCAGCTGAAGTTTAGTCTGTCATCTGATAAGACTATCTCATCTTTCATATAGCTGATTTATAGTGGGATGCAGAAACAAACCCCACATGTGCTGTCTCAATAAGAGTAAACCCAAAACAAATGAAGTCTTAGACCACACTAACAGACACCCTTGCTTAGCACAGTGATTGGCACATAGTAGGCACTGAATAAATGTTTATTGATTGATTGATTGGTAGTATCCTAGAGCCAGGTAATTATCCCAAAGTGTTTTGCCCTGCTCACACTACATCTGGAATATATATTTTTTAAATTCTTTCACGTTTTATTATGGTTCTGGGCACTAAAATTTAAGAAGGAATTCCAAACGCTTGTGAGTGTTCAGAGGATGGCAGCCTGGATTGTGGGGGCCTCTGGTTTATGCAATATGGTTGAAGGAACTAAGGATGGTTAGCTTGGTGAATATTTGGAGGTGGAGAGGCATTGCTGATACCTTCAAAAATTTGATGCATTGCTATGAGAATGGAATCAGACATGTTCTTGGCCTCAGAGGGCAGACTTAGGCACTTAGGACTGAGAGAAACAAAGATCCCCTGACAATGAAAACTTTCCGTAAGGAGAATGGGGTTTCTTAGAATATAAAGAATTCCTTGTCACTAGAGGTTTTCTCACAGTGTCTGGATGATGGTTCCTTTTCGGTACGAGATGGAGTGATTTTTGCTCAGATCTTTGTTGGACAAACTTGCTTTAGGGTTACTTCCAATTCTGAAATCCTGTGATATGTTTTCATTGTGGATGATAGCAAAAGCCAAATAGACTTGAAAATGGTCATAATGGGTTAGAATGAGAGCTATGCTGCCCCCAGATAAACTATCTCATATATCTAGAATTAGTGAGCACAGATGTATAAATGATACCTCCTGTGGTATTTCTGCTGACTGGTCACAAAGGCACAAGGATGCATACTAATTAGTTAATAAGTAGACATTCATTAAACAATTCGTGACCAAACATGGGTAGAGGAAACTGTTAAAAGATAAATAGATCATTTCCACTACATAAATTTTAAATATGCTTTTGCATAAATAAAAACAATTAAGATGGGATTAAAAGAATAATGGTAGAGTGGGGAGAAATAGTCACATTAGTGCTACAAATAAATGTTTGATATCCAAAATATATAGGGAATTGACACAAATATATAACACAGCAAAGTCTCGATTAGTACAAATAATGAATCATATACCGTGGTTGCATGTATTCAAATTTATAATTATAAAAGATATAGTATTTGGTTTTAGCCCAATGGAAATATGCAGTGTGAATACAAATAATGTGGCGACGACAAAGTCATCTTCCAATAGATAACTGACTAAAGGGTCTGAACAAAATGTTTACAGAAGATCTGAAAACTCTAAACATCTGTATGAAAACATGTGAAAAATAATTTTAAAAAACTCAACTTATAACAACTCTGAAATTTTATCTGATTTTAAGTACCAAGATGAAAAAGAATTAAGAACAGTCAATGTTGGAGGGATGGTGGATGACATAATGATACATTCTTGGTAGTATGCAATGTTTCAGGTTTCCAGAATTTTAATTGGTAATTATTTAAGAAAAAAAAGTCCTTTAACCAGTAACCTCACCACTAGGCATATACTACAAGGAAGGAAAGATTGAAACAAAGGTCCAATGTATACCAAAATTATAACAGCATTCTTGGTGGAATCAAAGAATTCGAAGCCAATTAAGTGTCCATCATTTGGGAAATGGGTGAGAAAATTGTATATGAATATAAAGGAATATTTTTGTACAGCAAGAAATGAATATTAAAAATGCCCTAAGCCATAGAAACATTACATAAAGAGACATAAACAGAAATAAGACAATCATATTCAAAATTCTTATGACAATGTAAATGAAAAGATCACAGAAAAGTATTTGAACTTTGAGTCATGGAAATGTTAGTGAAGACTCAGGGAAAAATAAAGAAGCCTCCTTCCTCATAGCAGGGAGGTGGGGAAATACCAGGAAAGAATATTACATACATAGTAAAAAAAATCTGTATGAGCTATTTTTGCTTAATATTTTGTTCTTTCTCACAAAGCCTAGTTTAACATAGTATTAGGTAGGAAGCAACTAATTTAAAGACAAAACCCATGATTTAAACACTTTTAAAAGTACATAGTTATTATAATGTCTTTTCAAGCCATGTCTGACCTTTGGATAGATGAATAGATTGATAGATAATAAATAGATACATAGGTATCTAGAAAGATAGATAGATAGATAGATAGATACATACATACATACATACATACATACATACATAAAATAGAAGCCAAGAGGGATAAAATGACTTTCCCATGGTGACACAGGTACTAGGGGATCATAGATAAAATTTAAACTCATGTTCTGTGACTCCAAATCCCCTTCTTTAGGCAATGCAATGCAAAAAAAAATCTCATATGACCTCCTTTTCTTTCCCTTCCTGGTTCTTGGTCCTTAATAGAATGTAAAGTATTGTTCAGATGCTCACACGATATTATTAATCTTTAGCTGGTCTAATTTATTAAATCTTTCTTAAACATGACTATTTTTAAAACAGGTAGTATTCTATAATGATAAGAGCACTGAAATGGAAAGCAAGTGACCTGGGATCCAGAGTGGACTCCAATGTGAAAATGCTGAGTTACCTTAAGCAAGTTATTATTTAATATAATTTACTAAAGCATCTGTTTCACATCTGTCCAATGAGAGGGTTGGACTTGTTAATTTCTAAGGTTTGTTTTCAGCCCTAAAGTTGCAAGAGCTTATGATTGTATTCTAAAGCTACACTTAGGGGACAAGTTTCTATTGGTTTTATTCCTTCTATTTCCTTTTTTAGAATTATCCAGGCAAGCCTGTTCAAGGCATTCACAAATGAACACCTGTCATTTACCACCAGCTGAACTTACTCATCAGATATTCATTCTGGACTCCATTCAGGACAAGCCTGAGGCAGTGGCGAGCTAAGCAGCTGCCCGGAGGGAGAATAAGCATAAACTTGAACAGGTGCCTGGAGGCCTGAATACTTCAAATATTTATCATGGGAGTCCTGTCCACAAGTCATTTGAAACACTCATTTATCTTTCAGTTTCTCCTTCAACCTCATTTTGCAAAAGTGTTTCAGGTCCCTTCAGTTAAGCTAACTGTATGTTTTAGAAAGAATTTTTGACTTTGTTCTCCAAAAGCCTCTCTCTTCAGTGTGTTGACAAGCATTTGGTTTAGTTATCCATCCTCTGTGTTCCAGCAGCCAGAGTATCATAGAGAAAAATTGAGGTCTCCACACAAAATAACACAGCCATTCCTTGGAATAGAATGAGAAGATGTGAAAAGGCTTCTTCTTTGGGATTTTATTTTCATCTCTGTCTAAATCCAAAGTGACAAAAAAGGTTACAGTGTCTAGTACCCAGGTTTTTGTTTTTTTTACTAATCTGGGCTTTCTCAACATTCTTTCCCCCACATAATGGATGCCTTTGGCAGTCTAGTGAAGCCCATGGGCCTCCTTCTTAGTGATGTACTAAATGCATAAAATAAAATGTATAGAATTTCAAGGGAAATAACATATAGTTATAGAGAGATAGATACGTATATGCATACATCCATTAATATATTTAAAACATAGGCTTCATTATATGGAGACACACAATTTTTGGACCTTGGTCTTTAGTGGATGGGATTTTGATTTCTGAATGTGTCCTTCAATGAAAGTATGGTGTTTACTACTCTTAATGGAGAAGCTCTCCTTAAAATCACATTAAGCCTCACGGAGATAGAGATTCCTTTTGAACATTGCCATGTTTGAGCTCCAGTCCCCAGAAGAAGTCTCAAGTATGCAGGGAAATATCCTTTCTGAGGATCTGACAATATCCAGAGCACTTTGCTGTCAGTATTTTAAAGACTGGTCTGGTTTTCTGAATGGCAGTTCTGATGTTATCCTAAGGCTTAAAGTGGCTATTCAAGATCTTTTGTAAATGTGCCTTGAATTTTCTCCTTGATCATCATATGATACAAATGTTGGATTATGGTGATCATATAACATGGTATGCACCTAATTTAGCATGATGAAAATGTTCAAAGCACCTTGATTCTAGAGGTCTTAGATTTTCCATTTGGGAAATGCTGGATTTTATGTGACACATTGTACCAAACTACCTTAAATTGCGATTGCTCCTTTCAAATACTATCATTACTGTAATACTGCTTTCAGAAGATGATTCATGGTGCATTCCAATGGCATATTTCTTTGTCAGGAACTCTACAATCAGTTGTAGTTAGCCAAAGCAGAGAAAATATACACTCGAATATGAGAATATAGGGTAAGTGGAATTCTTGTATGAAAAACCATTAAGGGTAAACCGAAATAGCATCAAAAGTACATGAAAAAGTGTATGTGGGAGTACTCAAGCAGAGAGGTAAAGAGGGGTTAGGGTAAAGTTAGAGAAATAGAAAATGGAACCCTACGTAGGGTCAGGTGGGAAAATTAGAGGTGATGAATGAATCCCTCTGAGTAAACATTTGTTAGAGCCAGGCAAGCTATGGATTATGTTGTTTCCAGGGACTTCTACAGCTCAATGCTACAATGACTATTACAACTAGTATTACTGTTAGTATTATTACCACCACAGCTAGTATTACTATTACTACTATTGCAACTAATACCACTAGTATTACTATTACTTCTAATACTACTACTTACCACCATTACTACCTAGCATTTATAAAGTACTTTAAGATTTTTAAAGTACCTAACATAGAATATCTCATTTGATCCTTATAGAAACACAGAGAAGTAGATACATTTTATAGATGAGGAAAGTAAGGCTCATGGGGCAGCTGAGATAGTACAATGGATAGAATGCTGGACCTGGAGTCAGGAAGGCTCACTTTCCTGAGTTCAAACCTGGCCTTAGACACTTACTAGTTATGTGACTCTGGGTAAGTCACTTAACCCTCCTTCAGTTTTTTCATCTGTAAAATGAACTGGAGAAAAAAAACTGGCAAACCACTTGAGCATCTCTGTCAAGAAAATCCCAAATGGAGTCCTGAAGAGTCAGACATGACTTAAATGACGGAACAATAACAGCAGAATGAGCCCCCAAAAGGGTAGTGAGCACCTTACAAGGATCACACAGCCAGGAGATTGAAGAATCAAACATTCAAATCTGGGTCCTCCTACTCCAGATTTGATGTTCTGTCCAATATATACACTAAACTGTGACCTTGGGGAAGTCACTGACCTTTTCTGAGTCTCAGATGGCTGTAGGAAAAGGGGTTTGGAGTTGGGGTTGAATGATATGATCTCAGAGATCATTCAACATCATGAGCCCATCATTTCAGCCCATGTGACAAATGGAACCAAAGGGAAAACATTTGTAATGGTTGATTTAGGGGAGACGGATGAAAGGATGGATGTTCTGCAGTTCTCAGAGAAGTACATAAACCTATATAAAGCACTTGGGAAATCTTTAGGGAATATATGTATTATCTTTCATTGCCATCATTGTCGTCATAATCATCATCTTCATCATTATTATTTCTTCTCCACTTCTCATTTATCTAGTGTTTTAAGATCTGTAAAGCACTGGACATATTTCATTTGATCTTCCTACAAGCCCTGTGAGGTAGACACTAGTATTCCCATTTTATACTTGAGGAATCAAAGGTTGAAGGAGGTAAAGTGAGTTGCCCAGGCTCACATGGATAATAAAGTTCTAAGGTCCTTTTGAATTCAGACTTTCCTAACTATAAATCCAGTCCTATAGCTTACTCTATCCACTGTCCCATGCCAGTGAACTCAACTGCCTATTATTCTGGGCAAGGCTCTAGGTTTTATACAAATGAAAGTATCAGTTGGCTCATTGTTACCTTCTAGTTATTTGGATGATAGACATATTTCCATATGTCTCCCAGCTCCATGAGAACGGCAGATAGAAAAGAGGACTGGAATGAAGAACTGGATTGAAAATGGTGACTTCATGGTGCAAATGGGTGCAAGACCTCAATTTGAAACTGCCTTATTTTTGTTGTTGTTTTGTTTCCTTTTTTTTGCCCTAACTCCTTGTTCTTGAAAAGGGGGTGGGACCCCACTTGCCATCAGAGCTTGATTAAACCTTCTGATAAAGGTGGAAGTGTTTTCTTCCAGAAAAAAACAAAACAAAGTTTAGAAGCATTCTAGAGGAATCAGCAAAAGTGGGAGAAACTGCTCACACCTCATAACCTGATCATACTATAAGTGAAAAGAACAAAGACAAAACCTATGTAGAATTAACATTTTTTTCTCGAGTTTTCTTTTGGGGTAGACAGACTAAAGATCTGGCCTCATCTTCTGTGATTTTGATTCCCTTTCAAATCATCTCTCATTTTCTTTCTCCCCTTTCTGATCCCCCTGCCCCATATCACATCACCTCATATCACTTGTACCTCTCCTGGGCAGAGCCGTAAGTCCATCCTTTTCACAGAAAGATTTGCACATCTTTGTCATTAAGATGATCATTTTTTAAATAGCCTTTGTTTGAAAACAGGATTTTCCCTGAAAGTACATATTTTTAGCAAGTACTTATTAAGTGGGCTCACATTTCCCACTCTCCCTGTTGTTTCTGCTTCATTCTATGCTATCTTGGTGGCCATATTGTCCGATTGGTCATTTGTTCAGAGTCCTGAAAATTTCTGTCTAGAAATAGAATCCATTAGTGGAATTGTGTTTATAACAGAAGAAATGATAACCTATCATTTTTGATATCCACCCCCTCCCCAGCCCCCTGAAAGTTATCCTAAGTGGACTAAATCAGAGCCAGACAGGTTGTCTTATTGTATTGTGTTTTCAGAAGATTCAATATCCTCCTCTCTGCTTAAAAATAAATTCACTCCCTCTCTACTTGACTATGCTTGAAATACCTTAAACCTTACACAATACTCGATAAAAGACTTAAAATGCAAATGCTCCCTGTGGTAACACTTTCCTATGAATGTGTTGCAGTCAGTATGTATTCATTTAATCAATCACGAAGTGCAGATAACTGACAGGACTATGGTAGTTGTCAAAATCAGTAGGGAAGGAGGGAACTGTCATTTTGAAGTGGTGAAAATTAGGCAGAATGAGATGAGGAGAAACCTGACACAGAGTAGAAAGGGAAAGAAAAGATGAGCTAGAGTTGAGGAAGGGTTATAAATTAGAACAAAGAATTTGGAGTAAAAATACCTCCAAGCCAGTCCTGGCTCTTTTATTTATTACCTGTATGTCCATTAGCAAATCAATTAATCTCTCATTTTCCTCATCTATAAAAGGATTGGACTAATCTAGATGACTTCAGAAATTGCTTGCACTTTAATGATATGATCCAGAATTTCCATGAAAGATGCCATGCATTTCCCATAAAAGGTGTACTCAGATCTCCTAAGGTAAGAGATGTTTCCCATGTTCCATATTACTCGCTGTGCTACCTGGCCGCCCCTATATTTTTTACATCACTTGAATTTCTCTTACCACCCCCTTTTCCTTCCAAGAGATATATATCATATTACAAAGAATATGTATATATATATATATAATATATGTACACATACACATATATGTGTATATGTATGTAAGAAGAAAAGAAAAAATCATCAAATTTGATCAATGCATTACAAAAGACTCTGAAAATATAAGCAATATTTCATACCCTTTGACCTCTCCTTGCAAAAGAGTGAAGGGGGGAAGTATCTTCTCATTTCTACTCTTTCAAGTCGTTCTTCATAATTTTGCAACATTCACTTTTTCTTGGTTCGTTATTTTTATTCTCTCCATCTACATTGTTATAGTTATGTAGAGTTTTTGTTGGTATGCTTATTTCTTTCTGTATTGGTTCAAATAAACCTTTCCATACTTGCCTATATGTATCACAGTTGTAATTTTTTATAGCACAGTCATATTTTATTTCATTCATGTACCAGTTTGTTTAGCTGTTCCCCAATCAATAGACATCTACTTTGTTTCCAATTTTTTGCCATCACAAAAAGTACTACTTTAAATATTTTGGTGTATATGGGGACTTCCTTCTTACCAATGACCTCTTGGGAGCATAAATCTAGGAGTGAGATCTCTGAGTCACAAGGCAAGAACAGAGCAGTTACTTTATTTGCATAATTCCAAATTGTTTTCCAAAATGGTTATCCTGATTCATAGCACCATCAACAATATCCGTACCAGTGAACCTGTTTTCCCACACCCTTTCCAACATTGACTATTTCTATCCTTGATTGTCTTTGCCAATTTGCTGGCTATGAGGTGAGACCCCAGATGGGTTAAATTTTCATTTATTTTATTGTTAGTGATCAGAAACATTCTATTATGTGGTTGTTAATTGCTTACATTTTTTCTTTTGTCTCTATGACTTCAAAATTGCCCCTGACTGAAGTTGCTGCTACTACTTGAGTAAAATCTCCCATATTAATAATAGATTATAGAATTGGGACCAGGATTTTTTCAGAAACCTGTCATTCAGTCTCTAAAGGATCTTATTGATGGATAAGATTGTCCAAATCCCTGAGGTATGTGCTTTTTTATCTTGGATGGGAGACCTCAACCAACCAGAGAATCTTACAAAGAAATTACTGTAAGGTGAATTCTGGCCTATTGTGTTCCACTGAGTCAGGTCTGAGTAGAGGTAGACCCCCTTTTGTCTAGATTGTCCTAGACAGGGGTAGTCTGGATAAAAATTAGTCTCTTTGTCCCTAACTGAGTGATCACAGTCCTTCAGTCCATCATTAGAAAAAGCCCACATCTTGATATAATATTCATTCTTCTTTTTTGTTTTTGTAGGGGGGAAGGCAAGGCTATTTGGCTTAAGTGACTTGCCCAAGGTCACACAGCTAGTAAGTGTGTCAAGTGTCTGAGTCCAGATTTTAACTCAGATCTTCCTGACTCCAGGACTGATGCTCTACCCTCTGCACCATCTAGCTGCCCCTCTTCTCCTTATTGTTAACCAATAAGAGTTGATTAGTATCCCCAGGAAACTTTTTTTCTTCTTCTAAAGGCCTATAAACACTGAATGGATTCCATGAGGGATTTTTTTATTAATTATTTGTTAGCATGATTAATAGAATGACTTATTACTCAAAAATTATGCCTTTAAGACTTTTTTCTATGTCACAGATTCTATTTCAGAGAAATACCAAAGTTCGCAGTAAGACCTTCTGCTCTGCCTGCCTTTGGGTTACTCTATACATTTTTAATATAAGTAGGCCTCATAGTCTCACTTATCTGGCACATAAAAGGGTTATTTAGGGGACCATCAAACTTTTTTCCACTTTGACTTCAACAAAAGTTTCTCATTCTTTACTGCTAGCTGACTTAAGACAAGCCAATTGCTTCCCCTCTTTCTCTCTCTTAGAATTGAATAAGTGTGCCGTTGACATGGCCTGCAACTCACAGTGAGACTTCTAGACTAGAGATATAAACACACCCACTCCTTTTGCCCTCTTAAGTTCCATCATGACTCAATAATATTCTTACCATGGAAATTGTCTTAAAATATGTTTAAGTTGTATGAAGTCACACACATGCACACACCTGGAGAAGAGGAACATATTCCTATCCTCATGGCAAATACAAAATTATGATTATGATATGGATGGAGGATTTATCAATGAAAAGAACAATACTTGATTAAGGACCAGTACAAAGTTAATAGAGAAGAGCCTTATTTTTCAATTCCTATTCTCAAGAAAGTAAGATGATATGGCTGGAATCCTTGTTCTATATCTATGGAAAATATTACAAGCTTGACTGGAAAAAAGATGCTTTCCTTATGACAGGTGTTTTGTTACTATTTCTAGGTGTCCAGATGATTCAAATAATGAGCTAACTTTACAGTGTTTGTTTTTCCTCATGGGGAATCATGGAACTCCAGAACTGGAAAGGACATTAGGGATCACATAGTTCAACCACAATATTTTACAGATGAAAACATGGAGTATTCTTTTCATATATGGGTTGGACTAGATGGACATGGAGAGTCTTTCCAATTTTTAAAATCTATTATTCTGTGAGTCAAGAGAATTGAAGTGACTCTCCCAAAGTAACATAATTAGTTAATAGACAAGTTAGGACTGGAACCCACATATCGTTCTTCTCAGTCTAGGGTTCTCTCTCCTACACCTTTCTGACTTACACAGAAGTTGGTATTAATAAACATCTAGTGGTAAACTAGATGTTTAACTAGTCATTTTTCATAGAGGACAACTTGATAAGAGCTCTAGCTTTTTTATTAACAGCTTTCTGACAGTAGAATTTGTTGTCATTCCAAAGTGAGTTTTTTTTTAGCCAACTCTGGGGATTTCACTTCCTCTACAACACAGACATTCTAATTCCTACTGTCTGCTATTTCACCAACTACAAGCCACTAGGACTACTGCTCATTATGGGTTGGAAGCATTAGTATGTTTAGCTACAAGGTATTGATTGCCAGGATTCTTAACAGAGAGATAAGTCACAAAAGAGAATTCTTTTCATTGGAGTTTATAGCACTGGTTGTTCTAATTATGGAGAAAGTTACATGCATTTCCAAAATTTTCAAACTTCAGAAGAAAAAGAATATGCATCTTGTACTTTGAAGGAATGCCATTGCTATTGATCTTGCTCTGACTGCTGCTTCTGCTGCTCTGCTATTACTTCTATAGATAATGATGACAATAATGGAAAGCTATTGAAGGATTACTATTTCCTTGTTTAAAGGAATTCAGGAAAACTTTGAGTTTAAAATCTGACCATAGACACTTACTAGCTACATGGCACTGGGTATGTTACTTCATCTGTTTCCTCAACTGTAAAATGGGGATAATAATGGTACATACTTCCCAAGGTTGTTGTGAGGGTCAAATGAGATAAACTTTGCAAAGTGCTTAGCATAATTCCTGGTATATAGTAGGTGATTAATAAATGTTTATTTTCTTCCTACCTTCCTTTCTTTATGTCTTCTTTCCTTCCTTCTATCCTTCCTTTCTTCCACCATCCTTTCTTCTATCCTTCCTTCTTTCCTCACTTCCTCCCTTCCTTCCTTCCTTTCTTCCTTCTTTCTAAAAGGCAAACAGATAAAAAAAATTATAGAAAAGCTTTCTCAAAAAACTCTTTAAAAATAAATAATGAAAAACAATGGTAGAGACACGTGGATTTATTGAATGTAAGTGATATTAGTCTATCAACACCATGGAGGATGTGAAAAGGCTAAGAGCAAAGAATTCAATGAATGCCTTTCATAGGTAACTTATATATGTTTTCAATCAACAATATATTGACAAAGATGTGACAAAGAAATGACTGTCAGAACTGTTTATAGAAACCAAGGGCTTCATGAGAACATGGGCCAGTCACTTGTCTTTGCTGTGTTAGTTTCCTCAACTGCAAAATGAATGGGTCAGACTCAATAGCCTATTAGACCCCTTCCAGCTCTACAATTAGGGGCCTATGCACTCATGATCCAGGTCATTACAAATTACATAAAACTTATTTTTATGGAGCCCAGACCTATTGATTGCTTCAGACTTGGCAAGGAAATGATAGAAATTGTGTAGCATCTCATTGCAGGTTGTAAAAATTGATGACAGTTACTAAGTATATAGAAAAGATGCTTGCTTGATCCAAATTATGTACCAGAATCTCACTTATTCTTCACAAAATAAAAAAAGATTCCCATGTTCCAAATTAAACTCAAAATATCCTTGAGAATTCTATAAATAACCCAGAGTATTTTAATAGATAAAATTATGGCTAAGAATTACCCATTCATAAAAAAGTGACCCACAAAATTATTCCTAATAAATCTCACCATACCAAACTCATCACTTTCAAACTCCATGCAGTGAAAAGCTTTCAAAATGTACATACATGGTATCAGAAATGAAAACCATATGAGAATCAAAAGTAGATATTATGCTTGCCATTCTTTCTATTGACAGGAATCATCCCAAAGACGCTCTTAGTCTATAAATGATGAACTTGTATTCTAATACTTTCGTTGAATTTCAAAAAAAGAACAAAAGCAAAACCAAACCACAAACAAAAAAATAACCCATTATTTCATTCGCTTTCAAAATGATTTGCCAAACATCTAAGTATAACAGCAGGAAAATAATTTTTGTCAGATCTTTTTCTATCCATTCTCTCTCTAACACAAAGACCAAGATAATAATATTGAATCTGGAAATTTTGGACAATGCAGATTCTTGAGTATGCTCAAAAGGAATTTGTTTACAACATTGAAGAGGAACGATTATTTCAGAGGAGAAACGTTCAATCTTTCTCCCCATTGAGACTATTTGATCTGAGAAAGTTTTTTGTTGTTGTTTAACTTTGTAGGTGAAGGAACCCTGACATTCTACTGAGTTCTAAAGGTCATCTGGATGGTGGTACTGTGACCTGGCCTTCTAAATCCTGCATTTCAGGACCAGGGAAGAATCAGTTTCCTAAGGAGCAAAGAAGAATCTTTGGGATTGACTTTCCAGATCCTAAACTAACAAAAGCAGTCATGCCACATCTGGACATATATTTAACAGGACCAGTGCTTTGTAAGAAGTGAGTTAAAGAGATTAAGGTAATGAATGGGAGCATATGTCCATAAGGTATCAGTGGATAAAAATGTATATATGTTTGTTCTTGCTATATATTTAAAATAAATGTTCCCATGTAAAAACATGGAAATGGACTCTAGTTACTGACCCCCAACAGTGTGTGAGATAAACCAATGGGGGTTTGCCTAAGATGATGGTGGTAGAGGGCAGACCCCTTATCCCTCTGTCATCCTCTGAGAGGCAGGGAAAACTCATTAGTACACTTGAAAATAGGATAAAATGTTTCATTGTTTGCTCCCTTGGTGAATACTGAATAAAACATATATTGGGGCGTATGCTATTAGATTTCTAGACTTTACATGAGGGGGACTCTAGAAGAGTTTTGAGTCTAGCTAGGCCCATCTTCTTTGTCTTTCTGAGGTTAGAGCTTGTAGAACCCTGACTTCTATTATTGTGTCTAAAGAGTAGAGAACTTTGTACCCATTAGGTACACAACACATTTTGCTGCTGTCAGGAAGTTTGGTAATTGCAATTTTCTTTGGCCTGAGATAAAGAAGGATGAGAATCCTTTTCTCATGATTTGGAACAATAATTAAGCACAGAAAGGAAAGCAGGCCCCAGGGCAGGGAGAAATATAATCTGAACTCACACAATGTGGGGGGAAAAAAAAACCTGTTAAGCCTCTCTGATCTGTCATACAGAATGTAACATAATTCAAGATGATAAATTCTCAAAGGTTCTGGGAGACTTGTTAGTCAAGGCAGAACTATTTGGCATTAGAACCAAATGATTTTAGAGCCTTTTAACCGCTTAAGCCTAGACTATTCTTTTATATGATCAAATGACCTTAAATCATTTCACTCTTACAATGAACTTGTCATTGATTCCTGGATTTAAAGTATTTATTGTTTTCCAGTTTTACAGCTAGTTTTCAGTTTTCGGTTTCCTCCTGAAGAGGTCTTTTCTCCTTCTGTTGTAGTGCATATAAGTAGAAATCACAACAATTCAATACTACAATCTCTCAGCTAAATCTTAGGTACTATTAATCAATGATTCCTATTGTCATCACAAATTTATGTGCCAACTCATCTCCAGTGTCATTTTGCTTTGCCTTTAAACCATAGTAGAACATCTGGAAAATTGATTCCAGAACACAAATTCATTCTCTCTACCTCCACCCTCGACCCTGGGAGGCCTCAATGATCCACAGCCCAGTGAGTCAGGAAATCTGACTTCAATCCTGGCACTCCTTCTAACTTCTGGTTTGGCCATGGGAAAAAATAGTCTTTCTGAATCTTCCTTTCTTAAGTAAGTAGAAAGAAATCACTAACCTTGTTTTTATTTTCTCTTGAATACAACAATATAGATTAATTCATTATAAAACAAGTTGAAAGTGTCAATGTCAAGTGTAATAGTCTTAAGAAATGACCCATTTCTGAGACAATTAGATATATTTTACTTTTCTATTCCAAGGGAATGAAAATTTTGGTAGTAGATTTTTAACTTAATTTATCCGAAATAACCTTGCAAAGACTTTATGCACCCTGAAAGGAAATTGTTCTAGGAAAAATGAAGGGGCTGGGGGAGAACTAAACACGTATCTTTGATGACAAAGAAAGGGTCTCTGCATATAGCATAAAAAAAGAGCTTAGTGAAGAAGAGTCAAAGACTTCAATATTTACTTGAATTAGGCCATCGGCCTAAATTAGTGATGTCAAAGTCACATGAAAACAAGGACCATTAAACTATAGATGGGAGCCCCTGTGGCCAGATATTGGCTTAGAAAACAATTCACTACCATGTAGGTTTTACTATATTTTTAATTAGTTAAATATTTCCTAATTACATGTTAATTTGGTTCTGGCCCACTCAGGAGGAGTGTTATCCCATTAGCTTGTGTTTGATAGATCTGGTCTAGATGGAAGGAAAGAACAGATATGACTTTTTGGCATTGTCTATGAAAATCTGGTCTTTTCATTGGAAAACTGTAAAACATGACCATATCAATAGTAGATCAAACCACAAAGGAAAAATGGAGAGAGGAAAAATGGATTCTAGATTTTAGTATTGGTGGCTGTAGCCAAAATATCACTGACAATAGATACAAATAGTAGATTCCCAATGAGAAAGAATTCCTGGAACAAAGGAAGAATATTGAATCGTTGAGTAGGAGAAGGTTAGGAAAGATTCAGGTGCATAAAACAGATTTTTAACAGCCATTCAAGGCATTGGGTACCCATACTAAGTATACTAAGATGCACTGCCTATAAGTGAGGTAAGGATCAATTTGTATCAGCATGCTTTTTAAGGCATTCCCACACTACTTGTAAATGAAAGAGGGTGCTCAAGGGGTAAATCACACTTCTCCAGAAAGCTAGTCTATGGAGAATGAGTCATTTACTTGGCATTGTAGAGAGCTGAGGCAGCATTGGAGACTGGAGACTTTGGGCCAAATATTGGCTCTGACATTTAGTAATTGTATGTATGATCATGAATTAACATTGTCACTTAGCTTTAAAACACTAAATAAATGTAATTTGCTAATTATTATTAGTTTCTGCCCTAAAGGCCTATTTTAGCATCTATTGTTGTATGATGGTAATTGTGTGTTCTCAAAGGCTATACCAGCAATGCCTGAACCCTGGAAGCTTCTATCATGCTGGAATGGCTTTAGATACAGGCTAGAAGTGGATGGTATATCTGTCATCCAAGAATTAGTCTAAATTCAGAGATGCTCATCACTGGATTGGTCATGGTGTAATTTGTCTTTCTACCATAGCAACTGCCAATGCCCATCACCCGAGTTGTAAAATTATTTCAATCTATATCATTCAGAGAATATCCACCCTGATGAAAGGAAAATTCTTTACTGTGCCCAAAGGGCTATAAAAATGTGCATACCCTTTGACCCAGCAATATCCCTTCTAGGGCTGTATCCCAAAGAGATCATACAAGTGGGAGGAAGACCCATATGTACAAAAAATATTTATAGCAGCTATTTTCATGGTGTCAAAGAATTGGAAATCAAGGGTATGCCCATCAATTGGGGAATGACTAAATAAGTTGTGGTCTATGAATGTAATGCAATACTATTGTGCTATAAGAAATGAGGAGTAGACAGACTTCATAATAACCTGGAGAGACTTATATAAACTGATGCTGAGTGAGGAGAGCAAACCAGGAGAGCTTTATACATGATTACAGACACATCATTTCTGTAACGATTAACTTTGATAGACTGGGCTTCTCTCAGCAATGCAAGGTTAGAAGACAACTCCAAAAGACTAATGATGGAAATTTATATCCGCATTCAGAGAAAGAAATACAGAATCTTAATGCAGATTGAAGCAAGCTACTTGTTCTCTCTCTTTTGTGTTTGTTTTGTTCCTTCTTTCTCATTGTTCACTCTATTTCTTATAACCCTTATTTACAGCTAGACTAATGTTTAATGTGAAGACATTTGTAGAACCTATATTTGATTGCATGCAGCCATGGTGGAGAGGAAGAAGAGAGGGAAGGGGAGAAAATGTGGAACTCAAGGGATTGCAGAACTGAATGCTGTAAACTAAAAGAAAATAAATAAATTAAAAAAAAAAGAAATGACAATTCCTTGCAGTATTGAGTTATTGAAGCCCAAATACTTGAACAATAACTTAACATTTACAAAGTTCTCACAGACCATAAAACTCTCTAGGGGAACACAATGGGTCTCCTATGTTCTCTCTTTAAGAGTAATAGATGGGCTGTGGGAATGTTTAGTTCTATTTCAGAATAAATGCTCCTTTCACTTTCTAGAATATATTTTTCTTAAATTCTGGAAAACTTTATGTTTATTGTAGGTGGAATGGGGACAAGCAAGTTGGATGATTCCAATTTTGTTGGCAACGTCAAAAGCATCATAGTCTGGAGCAAGACAGACATAGGCCTTCTCTCCATCGGGCCGGATCAGTGTGTTGACCTTGGCCACATCGATGTCATACAGCTTCTTTATGGCCTGCTTGATCTGATGCTTGTTGAACTTGACCTCCACAATGAAGACTAGGGTGTTGTTTTCCTCAATCTTCTTCACAGCAGACTCGGTGGTCAAGGGAAACTTAATGATGGCATAGTGATTGAGCTTGTTTCTGCAAGGGGCACTCTTCCGAGGGTATTTGGGCTGCCTTCGAAGTCTCAGTGTCTTGGGTCCCCGGACGGTGGGGCCTGTTCAGATCTTTTTCTTTTTGTGGCTGTCTTGGCCTTCAAGGCCTTGGACTTGGCTTCTGTCTTGGGGGGGAAAACAGCTTCCTTCTTCACTTTTGGTGCAATGTTGGGGGAAAGGCTAGGATACATTTTATCTAAGTCATATTCAGGATTCTGGAGTTATGGAGTATGATGCTAAAGTTAAAGTATTCTATATGCTGTTTTTCAGGAAGATTTTAAATGGATCTTGCTATGGTATTTTAAATGATTCATTTTAATCAACTAAAAAAATCATTTATTCATTTGTAAACAGGATCATGTTTCAGGTGACAAGTTTTTTATTAGATCCTCAACTTTTGTTAGAGGTTATAGTTCAAAGACAAGCATCTCTTTTATTCAGAAACAATTCAGAAAATCTCAGTATTAGAAAGGACCTTGAAGGCCAGCTAATAGATCCTTTATCACAATTATATTGTTCTCTACAATATACTGCATGAGTAATTCAGCCTTTGTTTACAGACCTTTACTCAGGAGGAACTCGTTGTCCTCTCAGGCAGCCCATTCCACTTTTGGGTAACTCTAAGTGTGAGGGAGTTTAAGCAAACATAATTTTGCCTCTTTGTAAATTCCTTGCATTGATTTTAGTTCTGAGGCTGCTGATAGAAAAGTGTGGATAGAGTATTGGTTCTGAAGTCAGTAAGATCTGAGTTCAAATTTGACTGTAGACAATTACTAGTTGTATGACTCTCGGAAAGTCACTTAACCTGTGCTTACCTCAGTTTCTTTGACTGTAATATGGGCATAAAACAGCACCTATCTCCCCAGATGTTTGTGAAGATCAAATGAGAGAATATTTATAAAAAAAATATTTAGGACAGGGCCTAGAAAATGGTAGGTGCTATATGAATGCTTATCCCCTTCCTTTTCCTAGTTCTGCCTTTTAATAATTAATAATAACAAACACCTATGCACATAATTAGTCCCTTACATAGATCCTATCATTTAATTAGCAAAATTGTGGGAGGGTGATGCTATTATTATACCCATATGACAGTTCAAGAAACTGAGACAGAAGTCAAATAACTTTCCCAGGGTTGCATAGTACATATTTCAGGCTGATTTTGAACTCTGCTCTTTAGGAATCCAGTATTTTATCCACTAGGACACCTAACCACTAAAGACGCTTTATTTTAATAGAAAATAAAAGTTCTGGGGCAGCCAGATAGCACAGCCAGTAAGAGCACCGGCTCCAGTGTTGAGAGGACCTGGAGATCAAGTCCGGGCTCAGACAGTTAGCACCCACCCAGAAACACCTGGCCGTGTAACCTTGAGCAAGTTACTTAACCCCAATTGCTTAGGGGCGGCCAGGTGGCTCAGCGAGTGGGAGCATCGGCTCCAGTGTCGGGATGACCTGGATCAAATCCGGGCTCAGATACTCAGCACCACACCCAGAAATAACTGGCCATGTAACCTTGAGCAAGTTACTTAACCCTGATTGCTTTAAAAAAAAAAAAAAGAAAAAGAAAAAGAAAATAAATGTTCTGAAACATAAACCTGATAACAAATGAATAGAAAACTTATTTTGGTTCATTAAAATTTATCATTTTTTTTAAAGAAAAGACAGTTTGTTATATCTTCCATGAGAAATCCCTTCAAATATGTAAAGACTAATATTGTATTTCCCACTCCATATTTCTTCTCCAGGCTAAACATCCTCTGTCTCTTCAACTGGTGCTAAATTAGGACCCTTCCTATCATTGTAGTTTCATTCTGCACACCCTTCAGCTCATCAAAAATGTTTTTTTTTCCTAAAACATAACATCCAAGTTTGAAGACAAAATGATTCCTATATAATGAGAAGTGAATTCTTTAACCAGAACCATGAAATTTAGAGTCACATCATTATTACTGGAAAGAGAATGACAAAGATTGAGAATAATTCCGACCCAAATCTCAGCAAAGCCTACCTGGACACAAGGCAGATGATCTTTCCAACTCCTTGAAGAAAGAGATAGGAAAAGGAACTAATGGAAGGGAAAAAAAGATTGCAGGTCACTTCTTTGCCAATCTTAATGCTCCAAAGACCTAGATTTGACTTTATTTTGCCTCTTTTTGGCCCCTCCTTGATCAGTAAAAGACATTTCACCACCAACTAGATTTGATTGAATAATTATAATAACTGTAATAAAGATAATAATCAACATTTCCTTTGAGATTCACCACAGCTGTTAATGATATATACTTTTTAGGCATTATTACCTTCCTCTTATAGATAAGGTAATCTCACTACTCTGTTACTTAATTTCTTGGCTGGGTCATATAGTACTCAGGAAGAGGATGGGGATAAAGGTCTTGCTGACTCTCAGTTCAACTCACCATAGTGATAAGCCAGAAATATAAAGTCTCATAAGACCAAAAAATGGAGTAGTCTGCAATAAAATATGAAATTGCTCACCGTGGATAATTAGAGGAGAGACTATGAAATGAAATGTTAATTCTATTATGTGAGAATTCATATAAGCCTTCTGTTGGAGAAAAGAAATAATTTGTATAACCTGCATCTATGAAGATATCTTGTAAATATCCATTTGGGGGTTTGGAAATGATCTGGTGCAATGCTAGATAGCAGAGGAAAAGCTGTGGATAAAGCAATTTAGGGAAAAGGGGGAACTATGAGCAATCTGGGAAACTAAAAACTAAGTTAATGAATATGAGACAGAGAATGAGAGCAGAGCATCCTGGGGTGTGGGAAGGTGGGGGTTAGAGGTAGGAAGCTAAGCAGTGCAGGAGCAACTTGAGAATTAATCCATTAATCAACAATCATTTATTAAGTTTTGTAATGCACTAGGCAAAATCTAAATAACAACTACCCTCAGGGAGCTTACATTATAATGAGGAAGATGGCTTGCAGATAAATAACTAGAAAATACTGCAGCAGCTGGTAGAGCTTGAAGGAAGCAGCTCTTGAGCTGAGTCTAGGAGGAAAGCAGAGATTGCAAGCATCACAGGTGAGGAGCGAGTGCATTCCAGGCTTGAGGACTAGCCAATGAAAAGGCATTCATATGGGAGATGTAGTATTATGTGTGGGGAAAAGAAGAGAAGGTCAAATTTTGGATAGTGGAGGGAAAAGGAGGGGAGTAATATATAATGAGATTGGAAAGATAGGAAAGGATGAGGTTGTGAATAGCTTTAAATGACAATTTATTATGAATCCTTTAGGTAAGAGGGAGCCATTGAAATTTTATTTACAAAAACGCCAAATGTTAAAAACAATGTTTTAATGTTATTTGCTGAAAAAATTGTATATGCATAGTATATGAATATATGTATTGTGTGTATATATATTTCATATACACATAGATATCTCTATTATAAAAGAAAAAGAATAGAATGATGACATGGCCATGCCTGGGCTTTAGAAAAATTACTTCCAAAACTGTATGGAGGATAAATTAGAGTGGAGGGTAGGGGGCTTAAGGCAGCGAGATTGATTAGGAAGGCTACTGTAATAAATATACCAATGAAAATGGTCACTCAGCAGTCATTTACTAAATGCCTACTATGTACCAGGGCTAGCAATATAAAAGTAAAAAATGAAATAATTCCTATTTTCAAGGAGCTCAAGGTCTGAATTAGGAAAGTGACTATGTGAGTGGAGAAAAAGAGATGCACAAGACATATGTTATGAAAGTAGAATTGATAACATATGGGGGTAAATGAGACAAGGATAATAGCAAGGTTGTGAGCCTCAGTGATTGGACAGTTGGTCCTAATTTCCATAGTAATAAAGAAGTTTGAAAGAGAAAAAAAAGTAATTTTGGAAATAATTATAAATTTGGGGATGAAAAGCCTCCTGGTAGGTGGTACACTGTATAGAGAACTGGGCCAGAAGTCAGGAAGACCTGAGTTCAAATTTGTCCTCAGACATTACTAGCCATGTATCTCAGGGTAAGCCACTTAACCTCAGCCTCAGTTTCCTAATGTATAGAATGGGAATAATAATAGTGTGTACTTTGAAGAATTGTTGTGAAGATCAAATATTTGTAAAATTCTTAACACAGTGAATAACACACAGTAGGTAATTTTTAAATACTAGCTTAGAAAATAAGTCAATTTGAATTTTGCTTCTTCATTGTCCAGGGGTAAAATAGAACAAGAAAAGGATAAGAATGAGAACTCCCAAGGCTGGGATAGATTGAGTAAGCCCTGGGCTGCTAATACCCAGAACAATTCAGCGTCCTTGTGATCTGACTTAATGCAGATAGTTTGTGACCCAGGAATACTCAGACTGGAGAATATTCTGCACTTGGAATGCCTGGGTGAGGGTGATTCTGTCAGAAACTCTCTGACAAGGAGAACCAGGGACAAAAGTCAGCCCTGAGACCACAACCTGGAGCAGAGTAAACAATCCTTTACCAGAGCTCTGTAGAGCTCCAAACGATCCAGGAAGACATTTCAGGGGCATCCTAAACAGTATCTTTATTTCAATAGAAGTGATTTCCTTTGTAATCTTATGTATATTATTGTATGTATTTAGAAACGTTATTCTGAGAAGGTGTCCTAGGCTCCATTAGACTGAGAAAGGGATCCCTGACATCAAAAGGATAAAAAATCTTGTACCAGAGCTTAGATTTCTCTTTTTCAGTTTTGGGTAGGGGTGGTAGGAAAGCCTCTGCTCAAATATATACTGGTATTTTGTCATAAGTGGAGAGATAGATGCATAGATAGAGATATCTTTGTATATTTTCACTAGTATATATATCCGTCATGTAAGATTTATCATATATATGCAAATACATATTTGTGTCTACCTATGTATGAGAATTTTGTATATACAAACATATATGTATATGTTTGCATATGCATATAAACGTATGTGTGTATGTATATATATACATATATATATAATTTGTTATTGCTATTTAGTTGTTTTTTAGTTATGTCCAACTTTTTATGAATATGTGTGTGTGTGTGTGTGTGTGTGTGTGTACTTGGCAAAGATACTGGAATGGTTTGCTATTTCCTTATAAACAGAATTAAGTGACTTGAGCAGGGTCACAAAGCTAACATCTAAAATTTGGTTTTGACAAAACAGATGCCAACAACTACTAAAATGTCTTTATAAAGCACATTCTCCAAGTAAATAGTTTGATTATCTGTTATGATTAGCAGAAAGGAAGGATAAATTTTAACAGTGTATGTATAACCTTCACCATTGTCAGTCTGAGAGGCACCATTTGCTATCTCTCCACATTACCTTGATTTATGTTGTCTCATTCATTGAGTCTGCCATTCTGGTGGCTCTGCTCTCCTTCCTCTGCATCACTTCCTTCAAGGATTCCAGTAGTTGTCTCAATCCTGCCTATCTGTCATTCCTGACATCACATATACTATGAATATGACAAGTACAGAATTAGATGAAAGAGAAGCAAGAATGTAATGGGCCCTTTCAGGCCCCTTCAGGTACATATCTTTCCTTGACCCATCTTCTTTTGCCTTGTTTTTCACTGTTGGTTTCTCATTTCACTGTTATACCTTTCTTTTAAGTGCTTGGGTATATGAGGGCCTAAGGTAAATAATACCACTAGGAATTTGAGTGTTTTAGAATGGATCATAGGAAAGACCTATTTATAATAACAAGCACAGAAGTTCATTTTTCAATTCATTGTAAATGCCACAGAAACTAATATTCCTAGTTCCTCTTAACCAGGCTAAACTCAGAACTGATCTATCAATCAATTGATAAGTCAGTATTTATTAAATGCCTACTATGTGCCAGGCTAGGCACTGAAGATACAAAGATAAAAGTGAAACAGTTCCAGCTGTCATAAAATATATGTTCTATTGGGGAGAGATGAATTTTTGCAGTTAGCTGTTGGATTAGGCATATTCAGGTGATAAAGGCAGGTTTTGGAGTCTCTGTGGTAGCTTGTTGTCTGATGAACGTTGTCTATAAATCTAAGAGCCCTTGGCCATGTTCTGAGTGGTAATGAGACTGGTCCTCTAATCCTTCCCCAGGCATGATACATTCATTAGCCTTCTTCTGGATACCTTAATAATGAATGACGCGTGCTATTTATGGTATACATCAAAGTTCACAAAACTTGCTATCTATTTCATTTGGATTTTATACCAAGTATATCAGGTAGAAACCACAGGTGTTGTTATCCCTATTTTAGATATGAGAAACTGTAATTAAGAAAGATGAAATATCTTTTCTAAGGGGACACAAAATACGTGTCATGGACTTGGAATCTAAGTCTTTTGAATTCCACAGTCAACAATCTCAACAGTATTCAATGCTGCCTCAGTTCCCTGATCACCTGCAATCATTGTCTATAATTCCTAGTAATGCTACCTCTGTGGATGCCATGATCTAAGTGCCAGAATCCTGACCTTTCATGGGGATACTAAAAGCGCTCCTTGTGAAAGTAGTGCTCATGGTCTGGAGGTGGAGAATCCGAAATCTCATAGATGCCTAAAGAGACAACTGTGGGTGGGCATAGAAGCTCAAGATCCCATTAGGTGAGACCTCAAACACCAAAGGGTCAAATGCAAAACTTAGAAGGTGGGTGCTGTTGCTTACATTTAACCTGACTTTCAAGACTTTTAATTCCAGATCCCTCAGGTCAATGATTGAGTTCCATGATGCAATGGAACAAGGTTGTGAGCTGAATCCTGACTGCTCCTTGCTCCCTCTGTGAATTCTGATAAGTCTCTTCACTTCTGGAGGATAGTTTATTCTCTCTAAATGAAGGAGCTGAATTAGATGATCTCCAACGTCCTTGTAGCTTGAAACCTATGACCCTATGATGTCCAGTGAAATGAATGAAAGGAATTTTTAAAAAGTGCTCGGGCACAGGAGATATAAATATTAAAGGGAAGAAAATCCATGCCCTTAAAAAGTTTGCATTCAAATTGTGGATTCAAACAGCAGATATAGGGCAGTGGTGTCCAAGAGGGGTATTATGGTTTAGAAAGTTATAGGGATGAGGAATAGAGTCACAGGGAAACATCCGGATGCTCCCTTTTCAGTAGCAATGGAACTATTGATTTCATTTTGCTTTCAGGACTGGAAAGGGGAAGAGGGAATAACAGAAGTTATGTAGGCATGATGGCAGGGCATTTAATGAGAAGAAGGTCCATTAGTAAAGTGAAGTATGACTGAGTCTAGTATGATAAAGTAATGATGATGATCTCTAACATATAATGCCTATTATTGTTCCAGGCAATGTGCTAAGAACTTACAATAATCATCTCATTTTATCCTTGCAAAAGGAAGGAAAGGGAAGAAGAATTAGCATTTATACAGTGCCTATATCTGTCAAGCATTGTGCTTTCCAAATATTATCTTATTTAATCATCACAACTCTGTAAGGTAAGTGCTATTATTATTCCCATTTTAAGGTGATGAAACTGAGGCAAACAGATTTTAAGTGGTCCCATAGCTAGTAAGTGTCTGAAGTTAGATTGGACCTCAGGTCCTCCTGACTCCTTGGACAGCTAGTGGTGCAATGGAAAGAGTACTGGACCTGGAGTCATGAAGAATCATCTTCCTGAATTCAAATCTCACCTCAGATACTTACTAGCTGTGTGACCTTTAGCAAGTTACTTAACCCTGTTTGCCCCAGTTTCCTTATCTGGAAAATGAGCTGGGGAAAGAAATGACAAATCACTCCGGTATTTTTGCCAAGAAAATCCCAAATGAGGTCACAAAAAGTCAGACACAACTGAAAAATGACTGCCCATAACCATCACCACCACCATGAACTTTCTACTCCAGGACCAGTGCCTTATCCATTACGCCATCTTGATAATTACGGTGTGATAAAAACTCATTGCTCAATGGAGGACAGAATCAGAGAAACGTTACATGTTCACCATGTCATTGTTGCCCTTTAGAGGGCATTGGACAGACTATTTTTTCTAACACTGAATGTTGTCTAACTTTTTAACATTAATAATGTCTAACAAATAGCTAATTTTCTAACATGAATGTTATCCCCAGAGCAAGAATCATCAATTATCTATTTAGTGAAGAAATTTAATCACTGAATTTTCATGAGCTTTCAAACTTTTGAAATATATATATATATATGTATATGTTTTGGGCAGTCTAGAGACTTACCTTTTTTGCTCTAAGTTTTCTAAATTAGGCTATTAAAGTTTCCCTGATTCTAAGATAACATAGTTGGGGGACATTGTGTGCCTAGCTGACACAAATAAAACATTTTAATTGCATCTAATCAGAGACAGATTTTGCTTTGCGTTCCAATGTCAAGTCTGGCATGCTGCATTGAGGGATCTGCACAGAGCCTCTGTGGCTTTTCTCCATTACTCATTCAGGCAGCTTTGAGCATGTCAGTTTGACCTTGTAAAGAACACGTTACCCTGAGAGATTTGAAAATCACATTCAAGACAAACACGCCGAGCTCCATCAGGCAATAACTTCACTCTGTGTAAAACACTGTGAATTTACTGAGGGATTCAAATTAGCAAAAATCTTTCTTGTAACCAGGAAAAAGACACATGTTCAGGATGTGGGGACTTTTTCTTTTATCAAAATCATCAGATTTGTAGTATCAGCAGGTTATTTCTACTTAGAAGAATTTTAGAAGAATAGCTTTTAAATTATACCATTCATTTTAGAGAAAAACCATCATCCAAGGGAAGAGAGTTGAAAATTGGCAACCAAGTAGATTCCTAATTCTTGCCCTGTCATTACCTTGGCATCTAACTTAAGGAATAAGAATGCAGGGCACGTATAGATGATTCCATAGTTTACAGGGTGAGAGCTGTAATAAATTGATCACTGGCTATAAAATCAGGAGACCTGGCTTCAAATCCTGACTGACTTCCTCTTTAGCAGTGTGATCCTGAATGATCCATCCTAACCTTTCTCTGCATTAGCTTCTTCTATAATATGATCACATGAGACTAAATCTTCTCTAATGTCTCTTCTAGCTATAGATACATTTGTTCTTCCCGACCCTTCTATAACATAGAATGTCACTGCCATTTTGAAAGTCAGAGTTTGTTGGATTGTATCACTTTTCTAAGATGTCATGGCTACTTTGTCCATTTATCAATTGGGAAATTCCTTATATTTTTAGATATTTTAGAAAAATTATTTTAAATATCTTTGAGATATGAGACCTAATGGCTAAATACAGAACTAGAACCTAGGTATTCTTATTAATAGCTCAACATTTTTTTCTTTATACCACCTTACTTTAAAAAAAAACTTACAGATTTTTTAAATCTGTAAGAAATGGGCAACAATTATGGAATTGTCTTTTATAAAGGACTATAAAAGAAGCCATTCTGGAAAATAATTTGATATCTTTTTTGAAAGTTGTTTTAAGCTGGAGCATGAGGAGAGTCTCACTATAATATGGTTGATGCCATGGGGTAATGATAAATGGTATATATATAAACTTTAAGGTTTCTATCTTATCTCCAACCAAGGTGATACAGAAATTACCATATCCATTTTACAGATTAGAAAATTAAAGCTGAAAAACATGAAATGACTTGTTGATGGTCAAAAAAGTAGCATGAAAACCAAGTTTTTACCCACATCTTCAGATCTAAATATTACTCTCAGGAGTTTTTAATCCAATGTCTTAAAGCTTATTTTAAAATATTTTAATAATTTTATTTAAGCATATTGTTTCCTATATATTTAATTTTTGCACTTAAAATTATTCTGAGAAGAGGATCATGGACTTTCCTAGTGTGCCAAAGGGGTACATGGTACAAGAAAGGTTAAGAACCACTTCCAGTGGGGGGTAGGTTAGAGAATGGCACATACCTGAAAGACTATACTCCTCTCCTGCCTTATTGAGTTCTTTTCAACTCTTCACTGACTTAACCCTCTCTCCTAGTATCCTTCTTATAGTGAAATCATTTCTCTATCAAACACTATCATGTATCACAAAGTTCTGTGCATATTTTATAGAAGTGAAGCATTTATCACTAGGAGCATGGATATTTGAAGAACTACTTGTTACAATTTTCTTAATTGATTTATTTATTTTCAATATTTTTCATGAGTTTTTTTTAGAATGTGTTGTAATTTAATTCAGCAGCATTATTAAAGTGCCTACTATGTGTATATCCTGTCTGCTAGATCCTGTAATATCTAATTTCTTGTGTATTTGTGAAAAAAAGGATCATTCCAATGAAGTCAGCTCTGTGAGAAACACAGGCTAACCCCCACCCTAACCCCCACCCCCACCCCCACCCCCACTGCCCATCTCATTGAAAATCACTGTCAAGCAACAAAAGCAAGAATACAATATTTGCTCACATTCCAGGCAAAGAGTCTGGTACTGCCCCCATGACTATGCTAAAAGGAATTTTGAATTGTAGATTTTTCTGGTGTGATGTGTACATGGAAAAGATTGAATTATCTGTTTTGTTAAGAAAAAAAAAAAGTCAGCCTCTTGATCCTAAAGAACAAAAGACCAGAGTGATTGATTTTCACACTTGTGTCTCTTAACCATGAGGTTATCAATCACATTTTGGAGGTGCCATTTGGGTACAGGTTTAGAACAAATAAGCTAGAAGGAATGGAAGTTTTAAAAACACTAATCTTTTAGGGATGATGATGTATATATTACATAGATATGAGTGAATTCAAAGTCACTACCGGTAGAGGTTTCTGTATCATACTCTGTGTTATATGTAGTGGAGAACCATGCAACAACAAGTTTTGGCCTTGATTCAAAAGTGAACAGGACAATTATAATAAAATGCAGGCTAGAGCCCCAGAGTCAATATGTGAGCACCTAATGGTCTTCTGACACATATTTATTAAGCCCTCACCATACCAGGCACTGTTAGCCTCTGAGAAAAGGGCAAGAATTACATCTTTCTTGTCTTCAAGAAACTAACATTCTATGGAGGGAGACAATGTGAATTTTTATGTGTGCGCACACATATGTGTATGTACAAAATAATAAGATAGAAAATAAATTCAAAGCAATTTTTGGTGGGAGGATTGAGGAGACCTCATATAGTTGTTGGCTCGTGAGCTGTGTGTTGAATAAAAGTAGAGATTCTCAGAGGAAGAGGCGAGGAGGGAATATATTATGGACATAGGGGACAAGCTTTGTAAAGACAAGGAAAGAAGAGATAGAATATAATTCATAGGGAAGAAGGCAATTTTAGCTGGACTAATGGATGTAGAAAGAGGTGCAAAATTTGCAAAATGAATCAGAGTTAGAAAGGTAGAAAGTGCATTAGATTTGACTGCTAAACATCAATATTCTACTTATTAGCTTTGTGGCTTTGGAAGGCCATTTAACATGTCTGACCCTTGGATTCATCATCTGTGAAATGAAGGTATTAGACTAGATGGTCACTAATATACCTATAATACATTTTCCTCTCTATCCCCAAGGTCCAAGGATACAAGGACTTGTGCTTTGATCAATATTGAGTCCTCTATCCATAGATGCACATTGTGACCCCTCTGTGGCTTCAGTAGATGATGTTTGGGAATTGTGGACCAAAACTTTCTCATCCTAGACTCAATCTATTGAAGAAGCTCTTAAATATGAGTAGACTTGGTCTTCCAACAGTAAATATAGCATCGCTATGCTAGACTAAAATCTTTTCAAATACAATTCATTATAATTAAAAATAATCATTTATTATACCAATGGATAAGAGCTTTCATGCCAGTGGAATCCCTTTCATGAACCCAGGGTCAAACCCACACCATGATGAGACAACAAAGAAGCCTTTGGGGGAGGTCACACAGCTTCACAAGAGTGAATTGATGGTGGATGTTCATTTTGTATGTTGAAATATCAGTGATTTTTACAGCTTCATAGGAAGTATGACTAAAAGGACATTAGAGATCATTTGGTCCAACATTTTCTTTTTTAAATGAAACAGTTTTTTTTTAATTGGTGTATTTTGTGTTTAATATCATCCACATGTTCCCCTCCTTCTTCCTTTCCCTGAGAGTTATCACTTATATTAAAAAGGCATTCTTAATTTTTTGTGTTACAGAGAACTCTAGAAGTTTGATGAACCCTATGAAATCTTCAGAATAATGTTTGTAAATACATAAAATTAAATAAATAGGATGATAAAGGAAACCAAACTTTTGAGAAAGTAAAGATGTATTTTTTCATCTAATTTGATTTGACTTACTAATCTATCCATATAACTCTTGGAAACCAATAGACTTTGAGAACCATGACTGTAACAACAACAGAGAAAAAAAGGAAAAAGAGGAGTAATTCAATAAAACTGATCAGTATCTTAAATAAATTATCTTTGCAAAGGAGTTGGGGGGTGTCTTATTATAACTCTGCTTTGCAAACAAACTTATCTATAATTTTGAAAAAAAATAATTTCTCATTGTTTTGTGGTGGTTTTAATCATTGTTATAATCATTTTGTATTTTATCACTTTATTGCTAATTTTAGCTATATAAATATTATATTTGCTTTATGTTTATACTTTCATCATAGTTACATATATAAGATGTATATTACATGTTACATTGCATTTCATTGCAGTATATTATATTATAGTATTGTTGATATCGTTGACATAATTTTATATTTTTTTCTTGACTCTGATTACTTTACTTTGCATCAGTTCATATAAGTTTCTCCACACTTCTCTATTTTCATAAAAATTATCCTTTTTTAGTGCAAAATGTCACTGAATTATATTTATATACTGAATTTTGTTTAAATTCCCTTACTGATGGGAATGCATTTAATTTCCATGTTTTTACTCCCAGAAAAAAATGCTACCATAAATATTTTGGTTTGGGGCGGCCAGGTAGCACAGCGAGTAAGAGCACCGGCTCCAGTGTTGAGAAGACCTGGAGATCAAATCCCGGGCTCAGAACTTAGCATCCACCCAGAAACACCTTGCCGTGTAACCTTGAGCAAGTTACTTAACCCCAATTGCTTAGGGGCAGCCAGGTGGCTCAGCGAGTAAGAGCACGGGCTCCAGTGTCGGGATGACCTGGATCAAATCCGGGCTCAGATACTCAGCACCACACCCAGAAATAACTGGCCCTGTAACCTTGAGCAAGTTACTTAACCCCAATTGCTTTAAAAAAAATATTTTGGTTTATTTGAAAACTTTCTTTTCGTCCATGTCTTTTTTGACATATAAACTTGGGAGTGAAAGCTCTTGGCCAAAGGGTATATTTTATTCAATTTATCCAATGCATGTATATTATATCCAATTTTATCAACTTATGCAAATCCAAAATATTTACATAATTCCAAATTGCTTTTCAGAAGGATCATACTGATTCATAGTCCTATATACAATGCATTAGTGTGCCCTTATTTCCACAACTCCCTTCACTCACACCTCAATTTTACAGATAAGCAGACTAAGAAAGAGAGCTAAGTTGACTTTCCCAAGATCAAACTACAGTTATTCCTTGCACATCACAGGGATTAGAGGCACGGCATCCCCATGATCTGGAAAACCCATGTAAGATTTTTCAACCCTCCCTTCCCACAAAAGAAGAAGTCTGATTTTTTCCTTTCTCTTTTATGGAATGCCTTATTGTAAAATTTGATTTAAATATTTGGTCATAGACTCTGTGTCATTTTCTGGCATTTGTGTGAAACCTGCAGCTTCCACAAAACTCCCCCCCAAATTCCCACTTAGTTTCTTATGCTAACCTGAGATATATAAAAAAGAAAATGGGGAAAGTTGGGATATGGAAAGATTAACTAATAATAAATAGCAAAGCCAGTAGTCTAATGATGTCCATATCTCCAAATCCCAGGCCTTCTACTATGTACTATGGAATTCACTAACATACGTCTTCCTATAAAATATATCCCTGTGTTACTTGTAGCTATATTTTCCCTTCCCATAGAGGATCCCCCCCCCCCCCCCCATACACAATGTTTTTGAAGTATACATTTTGTTTTTGCAATAGATTAGAAATACTGCCACACCATTTGGGATAGCCATTTGAACTTGCTCATTCCTACTTTTTATTGCCCCAACTACTTTTTCTGTCATACATAGTAATTTCAATATATTTCATGATACTTCTTACAAATAAGACTATATAATTGTATAGGAGAAGAACCATTGAACTAGACACCAGAGAAACATAGAATTAATTGTAGCATCGTTATCATTCTTATCCATGAACAAATCATTTATTTTTTCTGAACTTTTATTCCCATATCAATAAAATATGAACCATACTTTCCCAGCCTATATAATGATACATTTTGTGAAGACAGTATATATAGTATGGGGCAAGCAGTCCTGGATATGCATCAGAGGACTTAAGTTTGAAGCCTACATTTCCTATCTAGATTTTTTAACATCTCTGAAATGAGGAGGCCAGATTAGATGATTTCAGACATTTTTCCAAGCTCTAAATCAGGGATGGGGAACCTGCAGCCTTGAGGCCACAGGTGGCTCTCTAGGTCCTCGCGTGTGACCTTTTGAGCAAATCCAAACTTCACAGAACAAATCTCCTTAATAAAAGAATTTGTTCTATAAAATTTGGACTCAGGCAAAAGGCTGCACCCAAGGACCTAGAAGGTCACATGTGGCCTCAAGGTCATCGGTTCCCCACCCTTGCTGCAAATATATGATTATATGGTATTTTAAAAATCATAAGTAATATACAATCATGAAATATTATTGTTAATACTGATAGGTGACATCTTAGAATACTGGATTTGTGTAGTAAGCCAAAATCTTTGATTCTTGGGGGCCAGTTCCTATACAGATTTATTTGAATGAATAAGATAGGAGTTAACTGACCTTTCCTAAGACTTTTGGCACATAGATAATATGGCCTTATCCATTTCTGAGCTACTTCCAGAATATGACAGATTAAGATAATGATAAGAATGCTACAGGATATGACAGACTATGCTATTGATAAGAGCACTTGAATCTTTGTCTGCTTGATCTTTAAAAAACCTTGTTCAAAGAATCATTAAACGGAGTTCACTGTTCTTCCTTGAACTACCCACATGGTCTGGTCATTTCTTATTCACATCTCTGACAATGCTTAGTGCTGGACACTAAGCAGCCCATGGCAGATTTGGAGTCAATAAGATTTACATTAGAATCTTACCTTGAACATACATGGTGTGTCTCTGGGCAAGTCACTGGAATTTACTCCATCTCAGCTGCTTCATTTGTAAAATTGGGATAATAAAATGAGAAAATATTTCAATAATCAAAGAACAGAAGCAAAGCTGTGATATGAAATTTTGAGTTTTAATATATTATTTGGTGTTTGTGTAAGGTGTGTATATAAAATTTAACTTGATACTAACAAAATTGTCCTGCTTATCTCTTTCCCTTCCTGAGCTACTTTCAGTTCTCTTCTGTGTAATTCTTTAATCTTTAATGAATTGAAAAAAAAACTTTTTCTTTTTTGCATCATTCATCCTTTACATAGATAATTGTACTTTAAATATATTAAGTATATTGTATATTATCTCATTTGATCTTCAAAAATATGTTTAGTAAATATCTAGAAAAAATCTCTGTTTTTTTGGCTTTAATGGTGATAGTGCTGTTTTGATAATATCATCAGAGAGCAGAACTTTAAAAAGGAAGAACAGACTTAATGGAAAATCATATAGTTTGATAATAATTGTCAAACAATAATGGAAAATAGGGTTCTAGAGGTCCCTTTGAATAAAGAAATCATTTAGTATTAATTCCCCAAATAAATTAATTTGGGCACTTGATACCTCTCTTTAAAGCTCTCCATTTTCAAATTTCTTTCAATTCCTAAATGGTCATCAGGTATAGTCAATACTTAATGCTTCTTCCTAATATTTACTGATGAGTTACCAGTTCACATTTATGGAAGTTATTTTCACATCTGGATTATTCTGCACTGAAGGGGAAGTGGGAGAATGCAAACTACAAAACAAAATTTGGCCCAAACTCCCGTCCTTCTCTTACCAAAAAAAAATGTCTTTTAACAGGAAGGTTATATATGTTCTGGCCACAGATGCTAGCAGCAACAGCAGCCAAAGAAATCAATGTGATGAGGACACAGAAGCAGTGAAATTCTCTAATAGTTCATCAAGATGAATATTAAATAGTTAAAATCTCATGTAGCAAACCATAAGTGTCTAAATGTTCATGTAATTTGGAATTAATTAGTAAGGCAATGCTTCATATAATCATTTAGTTAGTCATATATGTTTCATTTAAAATTTAACCTTAGTATTTTAACTGGAATATTTCTTTTGGTGGGTTTATTTCAGGAACCCCTGATTAGGAACATTAAGTGAAGCATCAAACAGGGAATCATTACTCACCGCAAATATTCTTCATCATCTTGGAGTAGATCATGTACAATGGCCATTTCCAGAAGGAATTCCCTATTTATGGTAAGGTCCTCCAGAGGCTCCATTTTGCAGGTGTCATGGTGCCAGTCGTATCAAACTTTGGATGTTGCATCATTTCTTAAATGGCATTCATAAAACTCAAGAGAATATTACAGAATTACCTTCATTTGAAAAATCAAGTTGTTAAAAAATGCCTGTTGTCCATATTTGTAAGGTAGTTGGATAAACAAACAGTAGCACGTTTCTATAAGTACATATACCATGACAGATGCTGAAAGGAGACAATGGTCTGTTCCCAGAATTAAAAAAGGAGTAGGGGATGGGGCGGCCAGGTAGCACAGTGAGTAAAAACACCGGCCGCAGAGTTGGGATGACCTGGGATCTAATCCGGGCTCAGATACTTAGCACCCACCCAGAAACACCTGGCCGTGTAACCCTGAGCAAGTTACTTAACCCCAATTGCTTTGAAAAAAACAAACAACAACAACAAAAAAACAAAAGGAGTAGGCTGAATTACTTTTAGGAAATTACAAAGTTTCTTTCCATGACCCACACTTTTCCCTAAACATTACCCAGTAATATGTGACTATGAGTCATAGAATAATACACCCTGTAAAGATTTGAAGTTGAGGATCAATCAAAGGAGGGATGCATAGTGATTTGGGGCAGTTTGCAATACATTTTATATAAAGAATCACATAAATGAAGTAATGTGAAAAGTCATTGGATAAAGGTTTGACCAAATTAAGGTTGATGGCCTTTTCACATAGCAAGAATAAGAGACAACAAATATTCCATTTATATAATCCCTTCAAAGCCACCCCATGGCAATATGATATGATAAAAGTACCCATCACATTGGGTAGACTTCGTCTGGTGAATTTACAGGGCAGCATAGACAAGGGTTGGAAAGATGTGCAAGTGTGGATGGATTGTGATCTGAATTATTAGAGAAACTAATCATGTCAATGAGATCACAGGCCCATTGTTGTATTTGAACTCTAGTACACAAAGGTGTGGTCTGCATTAAGAAGACCCACTATTGTATATCAGCTTACAACACAAATAATCGCATTTATTCAGCACAGTTAAGTTTTACACAACTCTTTCCTCACAACAATGCTATGAGGTAGGTGACCTTTATTATCCTCGCTTTCCAGATGAGGCAATTAAGATTAAAGGAGATGAAGTGACCTATTCAACAACACACAAGTAATAAGGGTCAGGACTGAGATTTGAGCCCAAAGGCCCCTGTCTCCAAATCTAGTGTTCTTACAAAGCATTTCAAAAATATTTTTTAAATCATCACAATTTTCCTTTAAATGATGGGATATTCTAGCACATTTAAAAATAGGATTTGGATTTAATAAATTTCAATTTGAGCTTTTCAGGTACACATTTCCACTGTGTATAATTCAATACACTTATAATTAGTTACCTGATATGTTAAATTAATAAGCATGTGCCTCCCTTGTGAAAAGAATACATTTCTCCTGTAATTTTATAATTTTAATTGTTTTTATATCTTTCCACAATTCAGAGATGATCCTCCCCTAAAGCTTTAGGGAGTTGCTATTGTAGCTGGGATAGTAAGGCTACCTATATCTACATCTGTCTAGATGGGCTTCAACTTGCTCCTTCGGGAGATGGAAGGGACCAAAGAACCATGAATAGCACATAAAGAGCTGGGCGTTTGCTAATGACTCGTTTTATAAAATGTCTTCTTGGCACAGAGTGCTAGCCTCATATATGCTAACGAGGAAGTGAGTTGTACAGAAAGGCAACTCACACATGAATAATTGCAAATTGCTCACACTGGAGGCACTGGAGGGTACTTGCTTTGCCGCACAGTAGAAAATTCATCATTTTATATTGCTCAACATACAGATGTGGTTTAATAAGTAGGCATTCAAATAGTACCAAGAATTATAAAGTTCAAAAAATGTTTCTCAAAATAACAATGTATACCAGGCTGAAATAAGTATGAATATTTTTTTTATAAATTAGATAATATATACTGGAAATATTTCAAAATTTCAGGGAGTCATGGAAGTTTCTTAAGGACTGGACAACTCAGTTTTTTCCTTTATAGTGAAAGCTCTTAGCAGAGTGACTAGAACATTTTGGGGGCTATGATTTCATTAGTCTTGGGTATTCCATTTGAGGAAGCCCCCTTAGCCATTGTAGATTATCACCTGTTCTGAAATTTATAGTCATATATGAATGCCTAACACATTGTGAGGCTAAGGAACATGGTTATCAGTCAGTATACATACAAGATAGGATCTTCTAATAGATCAATAGACTTCTTGCTGAAGAAGCTTTAGAAGAGTTTCAAAACCCCTGAGGCAGCCAGGTAGCACAGTGATAGCACCTAGCCTAGAGTCAGGAAGACCTGAGTTCAAATCCAGCTTCAGACCTTTACTAGTTCTGTGATCCTTGGCAAGTTGCTTAATCTCTTTGCCTCTGTTTTTTCATCTCAAAAAATGGGAACAAGATAGCCTGCCTTCCAGTGTTGTGAAGATCAAATGAGATAATAATTATAAAGCACTTATCACTGTGCCTAGCACATGGTGGGTGCTATGGACCCTGGGAAAATCATATCACCTCTCCTGCCTCAGTTTCCTCATCTATAAAATGGAGATAATAAAAACACTTTCCTCCCAGGGCTATTGTAAGGATCATGTGAGATTTATCTTTGTAAAGTGCTTAGCACAGTACCTGTACCATAGTAGGAACTTGATACACCCTTGTTTCTTTCTTTCCTTCCCAGAGTCACCCTGTCTAAGGCCAGCCATAGCAGCTGAAAGCACCTTTCCCTGCTATGGCTTGGAGTTTAACTATCAATCAGCCTCTAATCTCTCCTCATCCCTAAGCATGAATCCAAACTAGTCCCCAAACCTTTATCTGGGCCAGGTTCTCCACTCTCTTCCCAGTGCCTGGTCCTGCTCGATCTGGATAAAAATCCTCTAAAATCCCACTGAATTTTTCCCAGCTTTGGTGCCTGATTCTCCGAGGGCTCCCTGTGGAGCTTGCCTGAACTCATCCTTCCTGCCTTCTTCCTGGTTTTGTGAGCAAGAGTGGAGATCTCCCCACTCCAAGCCCTCTTCCCCGTAAAATTAGCTTGCTTTGTTTTCTCTGTGCTGCTTCCCCCTTATGATCCTCTGAAGACACTCATTCTACACTTTGGAATCTCTGACTTTACTTCAGACTGCATTAAGTTGGACTAGAGTCAAGCTAGATACCATGCTGTGCTGCTTGTAGTCCACTAATTAATCAAAAATAATCAACGAGCATTTATTAAGCACCTGAGGTTACAGGCATAAAATAATTTTAGCCTTCAAGGACTTTATCTTCTATTGAGGAAACACCTTCTACACATACAACTAATTACACATATATAGAACACAATGCTGGGGGGGGGAGTACTAAGAGCAAGGGAGTAGGGGAGACCCAACGGAGGACACGGCATTTGACTCATATCTTACAGGAAGCTAGAGAGTTTTAAAGGTGGAGGTGTGGAAGGAGAACTTTGTGGGCACAGGGGATCAACTATTCAAAATCACTAAGGGATGAGCTAGAATGTTGAGTAGGAGGGAGGACAACTTTTCAGTATGTAGTTGATGAGAGATTTTTTAAAAATAATATTTTGTTTTTCCCAATTACATGCAAAGATGATTTTTAACATTAATTTTTAAATTTTTGAGTTCCAGATATTCTCTTTCTCACTCTCTTACCTCCCCCATCCCTAAGACAGTGAGCAATTTGATATAGATGACTTCTATGGGTTTGGCATAATCCAGTTGCTCTCTTGAAGCTATAAGCCATATTGACAGGTCTGAAGAGACTGAGAAACTTGAAGAAAGCTTGAAGAAGACTGAGTCTCCCTCTGCCTGGACAACTCAGTCCTGCCCCTCAATATGTATAGAGCATTCATTTCCACCACACTGGGCTTCTGGTGTAGCTAGGGTTGCATATATAATGTGAACTCTAATAGAATGTAAGAGCCTTGAGAGCAGATTTTGTTTCAATTAGTGTCTGTATATAGATGGCACCTGATAAACGTTTATTGATGGACTAATGTAATCATTGTCTACTGTTGAAGAAGATGGGTTTTGTTTTAGCCATATGTTGATTCAATTGATGATAATTTTATAGAATATTTTTCTTAAGGCAATCAAAGTCATTCAGCTCAATTCTGGTGATAGATCTGCGCCAATAAGGGTGAAGATGGGAGACAGAAGTCACCCATTAGTCAAATGGAATATTCAAGTTAGAAGAACAGCAATGGCAGAATATTGCTAATATTTCTTATATATAAAACCATTTAGTTTTCTACTAATTATATCAAACTTTCTTCCTGTCATTTTCTTAGAATTGACTACTAGTGTTATGAGGTTTTGATGACCACATTAGGATTTACAGTGCCATAAGATTTATAACTTAAATGTGGCATCAGTAGACAAGTTTATCTGTTTGAGTTGAATTTAACCATAGAAATGCAGAATTTCAGAGAATTCTCACTTCAAAGGAAGTGACCTTTGAAATATCCAAGAGACATGGTGTAATGAAAAGAATACCAATCTTAAAGTAAGGAAAGACCTGATAGAGGAGGACGTAGATACAAATACTGCCACTGACATTAACTTGTAGCATAGATATGGGCAAACAAAGTGTAGATAAGCCACTGATTTCCACTTGTTTCATCTGTAAAATGGGGATAATGACACTTAGAATTTCCTAAATATTAGTGGTTCATAAAATACATAAATTGGCTCACAAACCTTAACTTAAGGTATTATACAAATCTAGGATCAGTTTTGATTGTACTTCCCATGGCTGATTCCATGCCCAAGTGGAGTAGACTTTGAGAGGGTAAGAGGGGAGAAATACTTGTTTAATCATAGATTCCTCTCCTTCACGTCCCTTATGCTATTTACCTTTGAAGGGGTTCTGATATCTGTAAGTGCCTTCTACCATATGGAGAAATTCCATAAAAAACTTTGTTGCTGAATAAATGAATAGAGATATATAGAGAAATTAACATGAATCACAGATGGTATTGCCTGTGATAGCAACTGGGTCACTTTGTGTCATACTATATCTTGCTTTACATGTAGCTGCAAATAAGAGAGTGCCCCCTTCCTCTAAATTCTCCTATGGACTCAATTAAGTCCTGAGTTAAGACCAAGATGTTCATGAACATTGATTCCTACTATCTCCTGATGCAGGGCTTGGTACAGACAACAGCTCCTGGGACTGAGGACAAAACTTTAAGACAGAAAGGGATTTTTTGCCTTGGTGAAGGATTAGGACTAGGATCACAAGGAAAGGATGGTTTATATCTGTTACATATGAGTAATGCCTCTGCTTCTATCTACTCTAATTGTTTTATAAATTAAGGTCCTTGGAAGATGTAAATTAGTGATGCATATACTGGTGGAATGGTGAACAGAAGTTGCTAATGGGTGGAGACCAATGAACTGAGCTATTGAGTTGGTAAAAACATCAATCCATATAAATCCAGTGATGGAGAGGAAACGTAAAGACTGGAGAAGAAAGATATAGAAAGAAAAGCTTGGGGTAGCTGGGTGGCACAATGAATAGAGCACAGGCCCTGGAGTCAGGAGGACCTGGGTCCAAATTCATCCTCAGACACTTAACACGGAACTAGCCCTGTGACCTTGGGCAAGTCACTTAAACCCAACTTCCCTAACTTCCCCTCTCCAAAAACCAAAAAAAAAAAAAAAAGGAAAAAAAAAGGAAAGCAAAAAGAAAGAAAGATAGGCTCATGCCAATCTGCAGGTTGACCCTCACCATTATGACTTATGATCCCTGATGAATGTCTAAGGTTGCTTTCAGGTGTGGAATTTTGTATTTCTATGATTAAATTTAAAAATTATTAAATTAAAATTTATCAATTAAATTTAAAATCTGAAATTAAATTAAAATTTAAAAATAAACTAAATTTAAAATTAAAATTAAAGATTAAATTAAAAAACTAAAATCAAAAGATTAAATTAAATTTTAAAAAATCTGAAGACCATATGAATCTTAGAGTTGAATTCCAAGACTATGAAAGGAAGAAAACATACAAGGATGAAGTTAAGGGTTACTGGGACCAACTTCCTGATAAAGAAGGAACAAGCAACTTGGTAGATACAGTAGTGACCTCTACTGTTGGGTGGGCCATGTTATGTAAATTTCAGTGATTACTATTACTTTCTCTTTTTACAAAGAGAACATTGACAAGGTAGGATACAAAGTTCATGGTAAAGCAAGGAGTATAAAGCTAACTTTCCCATCATACATAGCAGAAAGAAAAAAAAAAAGAAAGAAACAGCTCGAGGATGACCTCTGGGTCTCCTTATACATGGGGCCATTCTTTAACTTTCTGTATATTAGAGAAAACGGAAAAGGATTAAGCAGAATTGTCAGTTGCCTATGTCATAAGATGCAGGGAAACCATAATAAGAAACCTTTATAATATTACTTTTTAAAGTTATACATATGCACAGTGCTGAAAAAATGATGGAAAGTATAGTACAGGAGTTGTTGCTTAGTTGTTTTTCAGTCATGTTTGATTCTTTGTGACACCTTTGGGGGTTTTCTTGGCAGAAATAATGGAATTATTTGCCATTTCCTTCTTCAGCTTAGCAAGAAACTGAGGCAAACAAGGTTAAATGACTTGCCCCCCAGTTACATAGCTATTAAGTGTCTGAGGCCAGATTTGAGCCTAGGAATGTAAGTTTTCATGATTCCAGGCCCTGCACTCTAGTCACATTGCTGCCCCAGTATATGGGGTAGTCAATTAAATACTATAGGCAATACTTGAAGGCTCTAGTATGTGGAGAACTTGTGAGTTTGTAGGAAAATATCATTTTCAAATCTTGCCCAATGTATGCCAAGATTTGGGGGGCCTTTGCACCATATTCTTTTTTTTGCCTGAATTTAATTTGTTCTTAGTCCCATTAAAAGAATGTAGGCAAGCACCTAGGACAGAGGATGTAAATCATGACTATCAGTGCCAAAAAGGAAGGGATCAATGGGTTAGACCCAAAGCCTCTGCCCTCTGGGTAGATGACTTTAATAGGGGAATTATAATTGTTTCCAATAAGAATTGTTTCCTGTCTCTTGAGTTCTCAGGCTTGTCCAGGGGTGAATGCTAATCCTTATCAGAAGGCTTCTCTTTGCAATGCTCATCAATCCAATATGTTCAGATTTGGTTGCCCTCTGTGATCTGGGTTTTAAGAAGTGGGAGATCCTGTTTGTTTGCAGCCCATTCCCTTCCCCAGGAGCAGATCATCAGAATCAAAAATTGTTTTTTTAATATGCTCTTAAATTTTCAAGGCCTCAGGGCACAAAAATAATAATAAAGTCATTCGTTATGATTTTAGGACCAACTGGTAAGAGCCAAATCAAGAAGAAAGAAAAGTAGCCACAGAATACAGTATTATTTCATATCACCTCTTCATCTTGGCAGACCAATTCAAAAGACAGGTTTTGCTTCATGCCCTGAAAATGAATAAGGAGGGGTAGTAACAGCAAGACAAGCAAGAAGGTTCACAGGGTCAACATTCCAAGGAAAGCTCTATCATTGGCTCTCCCCAAACATAAACTTAACCTTTACTCAGAATAATAACAGCTGATATTAATACAGGATTGAAGATTTTCAAAGTGCTTTCCACACTTCTCCTTGCTCCATACTCAAAACTACCTTGGAGACAGGGCCTATGAATATTCTTCATATTGTTGTTGAGTCCTTCGACATGTCTGACTCTTTGGGAACCTATTTAGAGTCTTCTTGGCAAAGATACTACATAGAGCAGTTTGCCATTTCCTTCTCCAGCTCATCTTATAGATGAAAAAACTAAGGCAAACAGGACTAAAGGACTTGTCCAGAATCACACAACTAGTAAGTGTCTAAGGTCAGATTTGAACTCAGGAAGATGAATCTTCCTGATTCCAGGCTGAGCGCTCTTTCCAGTGCCCCACGTAGCTGCCCATCTTTCATTTTACAGTTCAGAGAAGGTACATCATTTCCCCAAGGTAACACAACTAGTGAGTGTCTGAAGTCAGATTTGAACAGAGGTCTTTCTGACTCCCAACACCAACAACACTGCTCCAAAATCAAAAGAAGTATGTGTGTGTGTATTTGTGTTTGTATGAGTGTACATATACATATGTGTATATATGTATACATACACACATATAATGTGTGGATGCATATATATGCATGCATGTCTATATTTGGATGCTATGTATGCACACATGTATGTAGATATGCAGAGATACATATGTGTGTCAATAGGTACATAATATATACATACACACTCATACAAGTACCTATGTATCTATATGCAAACAAATATAATTATATGCGTATATGTATATATGCATACATTTATGTGCACATATATACTAACATGTGCATATATACACATGTTCATACATGGGTGTATTCTATGCTATATACACTAACTACATACATATATGATATATGTATGTGTGTATATACATATATACAATATTATATATGTACGTATATTTAGTATATAATTCCTAGGCAATCAATAAGCATTAAGTGCCTACTCTGTAGCAGGCACTAAGAGCTGGGGATACCAAAAAGAAGGAAAAGATTATCCTTGCCCTGTAGGAGCTCACAATTTAATGGAGGAGACAACAAATAGGTTCCAATTCTATTACAGGAAATTCTATATACAGGAAAATATAAAATTATTAAAGGAGAGAAAGCACTAGAATTAAGAAGGGCTGGGAAAGGCTGCCTGCAGAAGGTGGGATTTTGTTGAAGCTTAAAGGATGCCAGGGAAACCAGGATTCAACAATAAGAAGGAAGAGGGTTCCAGGCATGGGGGGCAGCCAGAGAAAATGCCCAGAACTAAGACATGGAGAGACTCCTTGGTGATACAGAAAGGAAGCCTAGGTTACTGAATGGATGAGTCTGTGCTGGGAATTAAGTTATAGAAATACTGGAAAGTTGGGGGGGGGGCAGAGTAAAGATGGCAGAGTAGAAGCAGGACCTCTGAGTGGCTCTGGCTTTCACCTTCCCCAATCAATGTAAAAAGGGGACTCTGAACAAACTTTGGAGCTGCAGAACCCACAAAATGACACAGAGAAGCTAACCTCCTGGACAGCCCGGCAGGGAAGCAGGAATAGGCCAGGGCAGCACTCTGAGAGCAGAGCCCAGACCCATGTGAGCCAGAGGTTTTAGCCCCAGGGAGGGTCTGACCAGCCGCTGGCCAGAGGGACTCCAGATCAGCAGCAGCTGTGGCCATTTCCAGAATTATCAGCACATAGATGAAAAGGACAAAGTGAGAAGTTGGTGCAGTCTGGACTTTGGGAATCAGTAAGCGGGAGTGAGTTGGCTTTTGCCCCTGGAGTGAGAAGCCGATGAGACACTGGCACAGGTAGCCAGCGCCATGTGGCAGCTTCAGCTTCTGGCCTGCAGAGTGTAGGGGGACCAAGAGACCAGTCTGAGGGGTAATCACTCTTGCTTTAACCTGCTTGGATATGCATTGCAGTCTAGGGTGGAGGTCCTGGGGTATGTGTCCAGCTTGCCAGAGCATGTGGAAGCCTCAGAGAGAGAACCCATCTAATACCTCCGGCAGCTGAGAAAACCCCAGGGTTTGGGACAAAAGCTCCCCTGTCTGGTGGCAAAGTCCTACTGTGGCAAAAAGCCCAGGGGTCAAGTGACTGAGGGGTGACAGGACCAGGCAAAGCAAACAAAGCAGACAGAAGATTCCAACACTAGACTCCTATTTTGAGGACAAAAATGAGCCAAGCATGGAACAGGAGGAATACAGTAAAGTCAGAACTCCTGCATCAACAGCTTCAAAGGAAATACCAGCTGGTTACAGGCCATAGAGGGCCTTAAGAAGCAGATAAGAGAAGTGGAGGAAAAATTTGGAAGAGAAATGAGAATGATGCAAGAAAATTATGAAATTAGAATCAATAGCCTGACTGAGGAAAATGCTACCTTAAAAAAATAGACTAACTCAAATGGCAAAAGAGGCTCAAAAAGACAATGAGGAGAAGAATGCCTTAAAAAGCCAAATTTGCCAGATGGAAAAAGAATCTCAAAAGGTCAATAAGGCGAATCATTGCTTCAGAATTAGATTGGAGCAAATGGAAGCTAATGACTTTATGAGAAATCAAGATCCTGTTAAACAGATACAAACAAATGAAAGAATAGAAGGCAAGGTGAAATATCTCATGGGAAAAACCACTGACCTGGAAAATAGATGCAGGAGAGATAATTTAAAAATTATTGGACTACCTGAAAGCCATGATCAAAGTAAGAACCTAGAAATCATCCTCAAGGAAGTTCTCAAAGAAAACTGCCCTGATTTTTTAGAACCAGTGGGCAAAATAGAGGTTGAAAAAATCCACCAATCACCTCCTGAAAAAGATCACAAAAACAAACCTCCTAGAAATATTATAGCCAGGTTCTGGAATTCCCAGATTAAGGAGAGAATATTACAAGCATGCAGGAAGAAACAATTTGAATATTGTGGAAACACAATCAGGATAACCCAGGATCTGGCAGCTACTTCCCTGAGGGATCAAAGGGCTTAGAATATGATATTCCAGAGATCAAAGGAGCTGGGATTAAAACCAAGAATCTCCTACCCTGCAAAAGTATCATGTTTCAGGGGGAAATATGGTCATTCAGTGGAATGGAGGACTTTCAAGCATTCTTGATGAAAAAACCAGAGTTGAATAGAAAATTTGACATTCAGATACAAGAAGCAAGAGAAGCATGAGAAGATAAACAGGGAAAAGAAATCATAAGGAACTTATCAAAGTTGAAGTATTAAAATTCCTACATGGCAAAACAATAATTGTAACTGATGAAATTTTGCTCAGTATGAAAATAGTTGAAGGGAATACACACACACACACACACATATATATATATATATAGCCATATGAATGCATATGTCAATGTGTGTATATATTTTTACAGGTATACATAGAGAGAGGGCACAGGACCAATTTAACAGTAAGGGATGATACATATAAGGTGAAATTAAGAGGTGAGAGAGGAATATAATGAGAGGAGATAGGGAGAGACAGAATGGGGTAAACTATCTCATATAGAAGAGGCAAGAGAAAATGGTTACAATGAAGGGGACGGATAGGAAGGCAAAAGGTAATGGGTCAAACTTATTCTCATTGAATTTGGCTTGGGGAGGGAATGAAATACACACTGAACAGGGTGTCTCACCCTACAGGAGAGTAGGGAGGAAGGGGATGAGAGGGGGGATGATGGAAGGCAGGGCAGCCTGGGGGGAGGGAAGTTGGAAGCACCCACTTTTGTAAAGGGACGGCATCAAAGTAGAGAATAGAACAAGTGGGTGGTGAGATAAGAGGGAGGGAAATATAGTTAATTTTTTTCATATATCTACTATGTTATTGTTTTGCATTAGCTACACATGTACAATCTACACTGAACTGCCTATCTTCCCAGTAAGGGTGGGTGACAAGGGAGGAAGGGAATGAATCTTTAATTCAAAGTTTTAAAATCAAATGTTTATATATATATACATACATAAACACTATTATTAATACTATTTTACATGTAATTGGGAAATAAGATATACAGGCACTGGGGCATAGAGATCCACCATGCCCTATTGGAAAAGTTGAAAGAGATATGGGAGAAAATATGGGAGAGAGCAGATTGGAGGAGGGGTTATCCTGTGGAACTGCTATTTTGGGGAGGTGGGTAGGGGACAAAAAGGGAGAAAATTTGTAACTCAATCTGGCAGAAATGAATGATGTAAATCAGAAGTTAATAAAGCATATGAAAAATGAAAAAAAAATTGAAAAAAAACCCTTCATCGATGTGGCTATCAACATACTAGGCATAACAGATTTTTAATAAAATAAAAGTCAATATAAACGCTAAAAAAAAGCCTGGAAAGGTGGAGGGTGGTGATTTTTTTTAGTGATAAACCCCTTAATTCATCTCAAATAGTTACTTCCAGTAAATTATTAGTTCCTTGCTCCTTAGGACAGGATTTTTTTTTCATTCTATCTTTGTTTTCCAGTATATAGCACATCTTGCATATAGGTGTTATTTATCAAGTGCTTGTTGAAAAAATAGTATGTATGGCAAAGGGCTATAAAATGTGCATACCCTTTGATACAAAATACTACTTCTAGGGCTGTATCCCAAAGAGGTCATAAAAATGGGAAAAGAGCCCATGTGTACAAAAATATTCACAACAACTGTTTTTGTGGTGGGCAAGAATTATAAACTGGTTGATACCCATCAATTTGGGAATGATTGAACAAGTTGTGATATATAAATGTAATGGAATGGTATTGTGCTATAAGAAACAATGAGCATGCAGAACTCAGAAAAATCTGGAAAGACTTATATGAACTGATGCTGAGTGAAATGAGCAGAAACATTAGAAAACTGTACACAGATTAACAGTCACAGTGTGCAATGACTAACTTTGATAGACTTAGCTCTTCTCAGCAATGCAGTGATCTAAGATAACTCCAAAGGACTCATGATGGAAAATGTTATCCACATCCAGAAAAGAACTATGGAGTCTAAATACAGATAGAAACATAGTATTTGTTCTCTCTCTCCCTCTGTCTGTTTTGTTTTTTCTTTTTTGTGGTTTCTCCCATTCATTCTAATTCTTCTTTACATCATGACTAATATGAAAATATGTTTAATAAGAGTGTATATGTAGAAACTTTATCGAATTGCATGCCTTTTTGGAGAGAAGAGAGAGGAGACAGAGAAAATTTAAAGCTTAAAAGCTTATGGAAGTGAATATTGAAAACTAAAATTAAATAAATGAATTTAAAGAAAAAATCATACAGTTTAATCATTTAACCCTCTCTTGATGACTTAGATCATTATTAGGAACATCAGGCATTCTTAAGTTCATTGTAGATTCAAGGATATGTTAAAATATGTGTCCTTTGCCTTCAAATATCCTAAGACTACTATGCATTCTGAATTCTGTGTTCTTCTTGCTATACTTTTTATCTTGCCTTTTTACTGTCAAGGTGCAAGTTGCTAATATTCTTTTCATTATCCTTGTTCTTAATTATCTCTCTCCTGGATCTCAATTTGTTGTTTTTCATGTTCTATGAAGTTGGAAGCCAGAGAGCAAATCTTTCTAGACTTATGAGTAAAATCCAAGTAAGGGAATCCTATGGGAACCTTGTAGATTTTCCAATGAGTAAAATGCATTTAAGCAGGAGGGGCAGCCAAGTGGCTCAGGGAGTAAGATCACCAGCCCCCAGTGTCAGGATGACCTGGGGTTCAAATCCAGGCTCAGATACTTAGCACCACACACAGAAATAACTGGCCGTGTAACTTTGAGCAAGTTACTTAACCCCAATTGCTTAAAAATGCATTTAATCAGAATTACAGACCTTGAAATGAAGATTTTGGCTGATCAGAAATGTTTGTACATCCTTTTCTGATCTTTGTTGTCTTCCAGATAGGACAAGTTAGGGCAGTAGCTGAATTCTGGCTATACGAAACATTAAGCTGATATTAAATAGGAGGATGTTGGTTTAATCACTCTAACACACCTACCCTAAAACTGGATTTCCATTTTTTAGATATTCATACTATATTTGAAAAGTCAAAAAAAATTATTACCTGTTCTGTGGGATATCTGCATTTATCTGCTATACTAGGAAGAATTTATTTGATGAGTCCTGTGTTTTGGGAAGGGTCATTCTCAAGGGAAAGTCCTTTGTGTGGCCTAGACTTAGGAACTTCAAGGTTTTGGTTTGTTTGTTTTTAACGGCCAATTTTATATTGATTTAGTGGAACAAATTTGGCCTTGGAGAATCTCAAGCTTTGTTTGGGAATGAAAGGATTTGATGTTTTCTTATTAAAATTCCTTTAGGTGGGCTTCCAAGTCCCTTGTTCCTTTTCACAGGGACAGTATAGATTTTAAAAGCGATTAAATTGTCATTTATTTGAATTTTGTTTTTATTCAAACCAACAAATAAACACAAATAATTCCATACTGTCTGAGATTTTGGCCAATTGTGGGAAAGTATGAAACTCAACCCGTGAGCTTGACACCAATTGGCTCAGTGGATTTTCTGTGGTTTTTCTAGGTTCTTTGAATAGGGTTAACCAGAGTGGTGAGGGCTAATGAGGGCTGTCTGTGCCAGGTTCCTTCCATTGGCTCACGGGCCAGAAAAAAAAATTATTCTGGTGCTTGCCTGTAAGAAAGCTCTTTGAAGTAAGGGTGAAAAGCCTAGGAGTCATGATTAAAGGGGACATTTTTATAAAATGAAGTATGGGATTACAAGAAAACATTCTTTACTCCTTTTTTTAGATATTTAATTCAAAGACACTGAGCCTGGTTTTTGTTTTTTTTGTTTTTTTTTTTTTCCTCATGGGGGTGAAACTGACCTAGACCACAACAGAGAAAGTCTTACCGATAAGATTGCCAGCTAGATGCCAGGGAAGATTAGTGGGAATGCAAACTATAACCTTGAAAGGGCAGGTGGAGCATGGAGGAAAGGGAATAAATCAACCCTTTAGTTTTTTCTTTTCCATCACTGACCGCTCATAATTCCTACAAACATTTAAGTATAGAGAGAGAACCTTAAAATACCCACACACATATACAAAATAAAACAAAAATACATTTGGCAGTTGATTCTACTAAAATTAGAGTCCTATTGTTACTGGAATTCTAATTTTAGTAGAATCAACTGTAACATTTAGCTATATATGTATATATGTACGCGTATCTTATATATGTATTTTATATACACACATGCATGTGTATATGTATATGTATACACACAGACATGTGTGTGTCTATGTGTGTTTGTGTTTTGCTGGGCGATACTTCAGTTTCTGTCTAATGGTTTGCTGGAAGGCAGTTTGGCAAAGATGATGGAGTGATGGACTTGGAATCAGGAAGAAATAGATTCAACTCCTAATTCTATGTGTAACTCCTAATACTATGTGTGTAATCATGGATAAGTCATTTAAACTCTGGAACATACTTTTCTTCATATGTAGAAGGGAGAAAACAATAGCTAACATTTATTGTTAAAGGCTTTCAAAGAGTCTTAAACATTTGATTGTGTTTTTTGGGGGGGAGGGCATTGGTGTTGTTTTTTGTTTGTTTTTATCCATATAGCTACTCTATCAGAAAGATGCCATTATTATCCCCATTTTATAGATGAAAAAAAAATTTTATGGCTAACACTGGTTAAGTAACTTTCACAAAGTCATAGAGCTAATAAATATCAAAGGCAACATTAGAACTCAGTTCTTACTGATTCCAGTCTAGCTGACTCCCTTTTACACTTAACTACCCCTAGCACTACTACTACTCTACTACAACTACAACTACAATTACTACCGTGGCTGGTACTGCTGCTGCTGTTAGAGATCACATGAGATAATGTATGCAGAATGCTTATAGTGGCAATTGTTGCTGCTGTTGTTATTTTACAGGGCTAGGGATTTTACTTTAGGGAGGCAGCTCTTGGTGAAGAACTTTCTTTATCAATGCCTATCTGTAACTTTTCTGATAATTGTATTAAATTAAAAAAAAGTCTGGTATCCTGAAAGGTTATTAGATTTGCCCAGATCACCCAAATGGTATATGGTAGGAGCTATCTCTCTGTGCCATACTTCCTGCCTTTAAAAGTATTCAATTATTGTCACAATGCTTTACAGTTGTATGGGTTCCTCATCAATTTATGTTTTTTCTTTTAAAGTTTGACTTTTCATGTTATGTGGCTAACAGAATGCCAAGATGCAATCTTCCCTCACAAAGCTCTTGGTCATCCAAGACTGCTCTGAGATATTTAGAATAAGCTCTTTGGAAAACTAAACTCAATAAACATTGGTCAGCATAATTTTCTCATCCAGTTCATTAGAGTAAGAAAAGAAACTACTAGAATTTTCATTACTAAACTGAATTTATATGAGATTAGATTTTTTTTTTCTGTTTTTTCTCTTAAATGCAGATTAATAACATATTGGGACTCATCTAAAGCAGTTTTCTCTAAACAGAAGTTCCTTAAAGATGGTTCCAACAAGAATCTAATTCAAGGGGGTATCAATCTTATGACTCAAAAGGACTTCATGCTAGACACTGATAATAACTATATGCAGGCTTTATTCAATTTTTCTACATTCTTCATCAGACAATGTGAACTTTAAGGAAAGAAATTGTTTTGAACCTCTCAGTGATAGATAGCCAATTCATTTGAAGTTATACTCACAAATCACCTAAACTGTTATCAAGACATAGATAGTAAATTAAAGAACTGCATAGGCCACTTGTTTACCTGACATAATGTATTAATTGGCACCCTTCAAAATTTAATAAAGTTTCCAAAGAAATTTAATTTAGAATTGTAAAATAGTATAGGCACAGGAAAATTGAGTTCAATGTTATATTGTTCTAAAAAGACACAAATAATATTTAAAAAGCAAAAATAGATTTATTTTAAAAGTTATTTTTCTAATATTTATCATACATATCAATTTATGATTACATTATTAAATCATTAGAAGTTAAATTATTAAAAATATTCAATTTCCAATATGCTGTCACCAAGGTAACTTTATTGAATCTGTACCAGCAAGAGTCAAATCCTTTGATAACTTCATATTTCTATTTTTAAATGAACATGCATGAACTGTCTTCCCAAAAGGAATCTTGAGAATTTCTAAAAGCCTATGATATTTACTGATTTTTGAATTTACATATATGTACATATGTGTACATATATGCTTATATAGATAAATAAATATTTACAAAAATGTTGATATATAAAGGTGTAGATATTTGTATATATGTATGTACCTATATATGCATTTAAATATATCATGCATATATGTACACATAACTGTGTGTTTACATAGATGTACATTCATACACATGCTGATAAATATTAAACTACAGGCTTTGAAAAAATATATGCTGGTTCACTTTAAATTTTTTTTATTTTTTATTTTTTCAATTACATGTAAAAATGTTTAATATTCTTTTTTTTTTAATTTTGAGTTCCGGATTCTCTCTTCTCTCACTCCTCTTTGACAAAGCAAGAAATTTAATATAGTTTGTATGTGTACAGTCATGCAAAACATATTTCCATATCAGTCATGTTGCAAAAAAAAACAGATAAAAAAAAAGAAAATATAAAGTTCCAAAAAAAAAAGGATGATGCAATTTGTATTCAGACTCTTATCAGTTCAGACTGAGTCCCTGAGCACTATCCCTTTATGGGGAAGGTATGCTCCAAACCACATATCCAAGAATTGACTCCTTTCCCAATTAATGCCTGTTCCACAGTAATCACTTGTAGCAAATAGCAAATAAAGTCATTTATCCAAACTGAGAACAAACAGAAATTTAAAAAGTTATACAGATGATTGTATAGGATGTTATAGACCATATATACTACATACCAGAATGAATAAACTTTCCCATTGGTATTGGACTTTTTTTTGTTGTTAATTCTTTATATTGTGTCTGACCATTGGTGACTCTGTGGACCAAAGCACACCAGGCCCTTCTATCCTCTACAATACCTTGAAGTCTGCTCAAGCTTATTTTCATTGCTTCCATGATACCACCTAATGATCTCATCCTCTTCTCCTTTCCCTCAATCTTTTGCAAGAACAGGGTCTTCTCTTTATGTGACTGTGGGGTCCCAAATGGGGAAAAATCCATAATCTACAGTAATAAGTGAAAAGCCACAAAACACTTGAACTCTGTGAAAGGTGGAAGCCTGAACACAGTGACCTGTTTTAAAATCATAATTTAGATACTGAGTTATAACTGATGATACTATGATTTATGAAAACCCTAATGAGAGTATTGTGACCCATATGTGACCAGTACACGATCAATAAACAATCTTATGTTTGAGCATAACATTGACTTAACACCTAAGCTCATTACCAAGCAGAAAACCAAAAATATCCAATCATTAGTGATGCATTCTGTAGCTCCTTCTCCATTGGTCTAATTTTTATGATTACTGCAGGGATTTAGGGGGTTTGTGGGAATCCACTAAACTGTCTGGGCACTGACCAAGGACAAATATTTCCCTTGATTTTAATAATTCATGATTAATTGAGCTTATAATAAAATCTGGATGTACTTGGCCTCTTTGTTAGGCCAAGAACACCTCATGGTTATGGAGGAGGTAGAGGGTTCCTTAGCCAGGGAAATTCCAGACTTTGTAGTGACCAAAATATTTAAGCTTCAGCTTCAGTATTTGACCTTCTAGTAAATAGTCAGAATTAATATCTTTAAATATTGACTGATTTGACCTCCTTGATGTCCAAGGGATTCTAAAAAGTCTTCCCCAGCATCACAATTTGAAAGCATTAATTCTACAATGCTCAGCTTTCCTTGTAGTCCAACACTCACAGCCATATATTACTGTTGGGAAAACCATAGCTTACATAGACACCTTTTTTGCCAAAATGTTGTTTTTTGCTTTTTCCATATGTTGACAAGAATTATCATATGTTTTTCCCTTCCAAAGACCAAGTACCTTTAAATTTCATGACTGTACTTGCCATCTACAGTGACCTTTGAGTCCAAGAATATAAAATATAATATTGCTTCCATTTTTTCTCCCTCTATTTGCCAGAAAGTGATGGGACCATTTGCTATGAACTTATTTTTTTCATGAGGTTTCCTAATTCTTCTTAGGTTTCTGCCATCAGAGTGGTATTGTCTGAATATCTGAGATTGTTGATATTTCTCCTGGCAACCTTAATTCTGGCTTTTGATTCATCCAGCCTTGCATTTCACATGATGTAATCTGCATATAAACTAAACAAATAAGGTCACAATATACAGCCTTGTTGTACTCCTTTCCTATCTTAAACCAATCAGTTATTCTATGTTCAGTTCTAATTATTGATTCTTGACACACATAGGTTCCTGAGGAGATAAAGTAAAATGATCTGGTATTCCCTTCTCTTTGAGAGCTTGCCACATTTGGCTGTTGTCACATAGTTGAAGCCTTTTGTGTAGTCAATCAAACAGAAGGGTGTGTGTGTGTGTGTGTGTGTGTGTATGTGTGTGTGTATACATATATGTGTATTCTGGAACTCCCCTGTGCTCGCCACAGTCCAGTGAATGTTGGCAATTTGGTCCCTAGTTCCTCTGCCTCTTTGAAAATGGGTTTGCACTTCTGGTAATTATTGTTGCACATATTGCTTAAGCCAAGCTTATAGAATCTTAAGCATAAACTTGCTCACATGAAAAATTAATGTAAATTTTCAGTAACTTGAGTATTTCTTGGCATTATTCTTATTTAGGATTGGGGCATAAACTGATCTTTTCCAATCTAGTGTCCACTGTTGAGTTTTCAAAATTTACTGACATATTGAATGCAGCCCTTCAATAGCATCATCCTTTGGGATTTGAAATAGTTCATCTAGAATTCTGTCACTTTCACTAGACTTCTTGTTAGAAATGTTTCCTAAAGCCCACCTGACTTCATTCTCCAGGATGTTTGGCTCTAGATCAGTAACTACACCATAGTGATTATCAGTGATGTTAAAATCGTTTTAGATAGTTCTTCTGTATAATTTTGCCATCTCTTCTACTTCATTAAGTCACTTCCATTTTTGTCTTTTATCATGTCTATTTTCCCCTTGATACTTCTAATTTTCTTGAAACGATTTCTAGTTTTTCCCATGCAATCATTTTCTTCTCTTTCTTTGTATTGACCATTTAAGAAAACTTCCTTATTTCTACTTGCTATTCTCTGGCATTCTGCATTCAGTTAGGTACTGAACTCCATTCCTCTTTTCACTTTTTCTTTCCTCCTTTTCTCAGCTATTTGTGCAGCCTCATTAGAGAGCCATTTTGCTTTTTTGATCTTCTTTTTCTTTGGGGTGTTTATTGTTGTTGTCGTAAACCTCTGTCCATAGTTCTTCAGGTATTCTATTGACCAAATTGAATCATTAAAATCTATCCATAATTCCACTTCATATCTGTAAGGGGAAAGTATGTGATCTGAGAGTTTTTCTTACTTTCTTCAATTTAAGTCTGAATTTTGCAATAAGAAGCTCATGATCTGAGCCAGTCAACTCCAGGTCTTATTTGAACTGACTGTATAGAACTTCTTCACCTTTGGCTTCAAAGTATTTAAACAATCTTATTTTGACAATGACCATGTGTGTTTTGGGTAATTACAAAGGGGTATTTGCAAAGATCAATGAGTTATCTTGATAAAACTTTATTAGTTTCTGCCTTGCTTGATTTTGTATTCCAAGGCCAAACTTGCCTGTTATTTCAATTATCTTTTTATTTCCTACTTTAGTATTCCAATCCCTTATGATGAATGACAATTCTTTTAATGTTATATCTTGCACATGTTGTAGGTCTTCAAAGAAGTGATCGGTTTTGGCCCCTTTGGCATCAGTGTTTGGAGGATAGATTTGTATTTCTGTGAAGTTAAACAGTTTGCCTTGGATTTGAACAGATATAATTCTGTCATTTCTGAGATTACATCCCAGGATTGTTTTTTTCACTCTTTTATTGACTGTGAGGGCTACTCCATTTTTTTTTCTAAGGGATTCTTGGCCATGGTTATATATGTAATGATCACTTTAATTAAATTCACCCATTCCCATCCATTTAAGCTCACTGACACCAAAGATGGGGTTGTTTAGTCCTTCCATTTCTTGTTTTACCTCATCCAGATTAAACTGGTTCATAGATCATAGGTTCCTATGCAATGTTGATCTTTATAGCATTTGCCTTTCCTTTTGTCACCAGACATATCTGCAGCAGAGCTTCTTTTCAGCTTTAGTCTGACCACTTCATTCTTTATGGAGCTACTTGTATTTGTACTCTGCTTTTCTCCAATAATGTGTTGGACACCTTCTGACCTGAGTGGCTCATTGTCAAGTGTCATATCTTTTATCATTTTAATGGTGCACATGGGCTTTTCTTGTCAAGGACACTGTAGTAGTTTGCCATTTCCTTCTCCAGTCAGAACTCTCCCTATGACCTGTCTTAGGTCACTTTGCATGGCCTGACTCATAGTTTCATTGCTCTATGCAAACCCCTCTATCACAACAAGACAACGATTCAGTAGGGAGAAACTGAAATATTTTAGCTTAATACCAAGAAAGAGAATCACAAATCTCACCTAAGAATGAGTACTCAATGCAATAACTTGACTGTAGCAAAAACATAGTCATAGCCTATTTGCATAAATGCCCCAATTCTGGGTAACCTGAGGCATAAGAGGACCTAACTGAAGATGTCAGATTTGACCTCAGTTATGATTAAGGTTTGTTTGGATGAAACCCGGAAGTGCATTATGGCTCTAAATGGGTATTTTTTTTTTAAAGAAAAGAGCTAAAGTTGGGGGTATCATTGTGTATACCCATGTGAGAAAATCCAGTGGGGGGAATTGGGAATGAAGAATGTTGAGATTTGGCCAAAGGATAGAAAAATACATTATTTTGTCATTGAAGCAGAGTCTAAATGAATAATATCAAATTTAAATAGAAACAGGTCCCTGTGGGCCACATATTAACTTAGAAGACTCCAAATCCACATTATCTATGTTGAATGATATTTTAATATATTATTTTTCCCAATTGCAGTTTAATCTGATTTTATGACTCTGAGGGGTTTTGTGGCTACTTGAAGCTCATGGGATGACTTTTTAACCTCTGTTCTAGATGATCTGGTCAGAAAGAGAAAATATATATATGAACATTAAAAACATTAGTTGCAAGCTTGGCACAGAAGTATGATATAATAGTGATGGGGAAATTGGATTATCAAAATTTATAAGAGGTGGAGCCAAGGTGGCAAAGTAGGGGCCTCAAATCTAATTCGAGAATGTCAGAGGCAAGAAAATGTTGGGATGAGACGATTTTCCAGCCCAAAACATCTTAGGAGGTCAATGATAGAGGACTATGAAACTTGAGTGGGGACCAACCCAGAGCAAACATGGTGACAGTACCAGTAGCATGCCTTGGAGGTGACTGCAACAGCAAGAGCCCACAGTCCAGAGCACAGTTGCATTACAGTTTCAGAGCAGAGCAGAGTGTTTGTTGTTGTTATGAAAGGAACAGAGGCCATGGTTTTAGTTCTAAGGAAGAGAGGAGTGCTAGCATTTATGGATGCAAGGGACAAGGACCCCAAAAAGACAAGAGTCAAGTCAAGGAGAGAGCAGTGATAACACCTCTTTCAGGATAACACCACCTTGGAAGGACTGAAAACTTCCAAGCCCCCAGAACTAGCTCTGAAAATAGCAACACAAAAAAGCTTGAAACCTGGGCCAGTTTCTGCCCACCCCCAGGTGAGCAGAGAGAAATTTTAACATAAAATTCAAAGTCAAGAAACAGGCTAAAAATGTGCAAACAACAACAAAAATTAGAATTTTTTCATAAAACCTAGTATGCTAGCATAGAAAACCAAGACATAAACTCAGAAAAAGAGAATAACATTTAAAAATAGCTATAAGAAAAGACTCAAAGAAAAATGCCAATTAGTCACAAGACAAAAATGAATTCTGGGAAGAGTTAAAGGAAGAAATAACAGGGAAAACTGGGAAAAGAAATGAAGGTAACAAAAGAAAATTATGAAAAGATAAATGATAGCTTTCTAAGAGAGGGAAAAAATATTGAAGAAAATAACACCTTAAAAAACAGGGGTGACGAATGGAAAAGAGGTACACAAATTTGTTGAAGAAAAGAACTTCTTAAAAATTAGAAATGGGCAAAGAAGCTAATGACTCCATGAAACACTACAAAATAATTAAACAAAGTCTACAGAATAAAGAAATAAAAGAAAATGTAAAATATCTTATCGGAAAAAAAAAACTGACCTGAAAAATATATTGAAGAAAAATGATTTAGAAATTATTGGTCTAACAATGTATGTGTGATAACTAACTTTGATGGATTGGGCTCCTCTCAGCAATGCAAGGTTATAAGACAACTCCAAAAGACTCATAACAGAAAGAGATGTTCACATCCAGAGAAAGAACTAGAGAGTTTGAATGCAGATTGAAGCAAACTACTGTCTATCTTTCATTTTCTTGTATTGTTTTGTTTCTTCTTTCCCATTGTTCATTCCATCTGTCATAATCCTTTACAACTTGACTGATGTTTAATGAAAAGGTATTTGTGGGTCCTATATTTGATTGCATGAAGCCATGGTGGTGGGGAGGAGAGGGAGTGGGAGAAAATTTGAAACTCAAGGGATTGTAGAATTAGATGTTGTAAACTAAGAGTAAATTAATTTTTAAAAAAGAATTATTGGTCTACCTATTTTTAAAATAATCTAGACATTAGATTTCAAGAAATTTTAAAGGAAAATGACACTCAATAAATTATATCCAGTGAACAAAATAGAAACTGAAAAATTCCATTGATCGTTTTCTTTTTTCTTACCTAGATGTCCTTTATTCTTTTTAAATATTTTTCATTTTACAAATGCTTTAATAACTTCTGATTTACATCATTCATTTCTGCCAGATGTTGAGTTACAAATTTTCTCCCCATTTTTCCGCTACGCACTGCCCCATAATAGCAGTCCCATAAGATATCCCCTCCTCCAATCTGCTCTCTCCCATATTTTCTCCCACACCTCTTTTGACTTTTCCAATACAGCATGGTGGACCTCTAGACCCCAGGGTCTGTATATCTTATTTCCCAATTACATGTAAAATATCATTAATAATTATATATATATGTATATATATATATATATTTTTTTACACACACATTTGATTTTAAAACTTTGAATGAAAGATTCATTCCCTTCCTCCCTTGTCACCCACCCTTACTGGGAAGAAAAGTAGTTCAGTATCGGTTGTACATGTGTAGCTAATGCAAAATAATAACATACTAGATAAATTGTAAAAGACTGATTATATTTCCCTCCCTCCTATCCCACCTCCCACTTGTTCGATTCTCTACTTTGATCCCGGCCCTTTTCAAAAGTGGATGCTTCCAACTCCTCCCCCCCCCACACACACACACCTAGCCTGCCCTTCCATACATCATCCCCCCTCTCATCCCCTTCTTCCCTACTCTCCTGTAGGGTGAGATACCCTATTCAGTGTGTATTTCCTTCTCTCCCCAAGCCAAAATCAATGAGAAAAAGGTTGACCCATTCCCTTTTGCCTTCCTATTCTTCCCCTCCATTATAAATATTTTACCTTCCCTCTTCTTTATGAGTTAGTTCACCCCACTCTGTCTCTCCGTATCTCCTCTCATTATATTCCTCTCTCACCTCTTAATTTCACATTTTAGGTACCATCCCTTCCTGTTAACTTAGTCTTGTGCCCTCTATCTATGTATACCTGTAAACATATATACACACATTCACATATGCGTTCATATGCCCATATACCTTCATATATAGACATATATATATATATATTTCCTTCAACTATTTTCATATCGAGAAAAGTTTCATCAGTTACAATTATTGTTTTTCCATGTAGGAATGTTAATACTTCAACTTTGATAAGTTCCTTATGATTTCTTTTCCCTGTTTACCTTCTCATGCTTCTCTTGCTTCTTGTATCTGAATGTCAAATTTTCTATTCAACTCTGGTTTTTTCAGCAAGAATGCTTGAAAGTCCTCCATTCCACTGAATGATCATATTTTACCCTGAAATATGATACTCAGTTTTGCTGGGTAGGTGATTCTTGGTTTTAATCCCAGCTCCTTTAACCTCCGGAATATCATATTCCAAGCCCTTTGATCCCTCAGTGTAGAAGCTGCCAGATCCTGGGTTATCCTGATTGTGTTTCCACGATATTCAAATTGTTTCTTCCTGGTTGCTTGTAATATTCTCTCCTTAATCTAGGAATTCCAGAACCTGGTTATAATATTCCTAGGAGTTTTCTTTTTGGGATCTATTTCAGGAGGTGATCTGTAGATTCTTTCAACCACTATTTTGCCCTCTGGTTCTAAAACATCAGGGCTGTTTTCTTTGAGAACTTCCTGGAGGATGATTTCTAGGTTCTTACTTTGATCATGGCTTTCAGGTAGTCCAATAATTTTTAAATTATCTCTCCTGGATCTATTTTCCAGGTCAGTGCTTTTTTCCATGAGATATTTCACATTGCCTTCTATTGTTTCATTTGTTTGGATCTCTTTAACAGCATCATGATTTCTCATAATGTCATTAGCTTCCATTTGCTCCAAACTAATTCTGAAGCAATGATTCTCCTCATTGAGCTTTTGAGATTCTTTTTGCATCTGGCAAATTTGGCTTTTTAAGGCATTCTTCTCCTCATTGCCTATTTGTTATTAAGTTGTTATTTTCCTCAGTCAGGCTGTTGACTCTCATTTCATAATTTTCTTGCATTGTTCTCATTTCTCTTCCCAATTTTTCCTCTACTTCTCTTATCTGCTCTTATTATCTTCTTATCTGTCCTCTATGGCCTGTAATCAGCTCGTATTTTCCTTTGAGGCTTTTGGTGCAGGAGTTCTGACTTCACTGTCTTTCTCCTATTCCATGCATGGCTCATTTTTTGCCCCCAAAATAGTAGTTCAATGTTGGAATCTTCTGTTTGCTTTCTTTCCTTTGCCTGGTCATGATTCCCCTCTGTCACTTGACCCCTGGGCTTTTTGCCACAGTAGGACTCTGCCACCAGACAGGGGAGCTGTCATCCCAAACACTGGGGTTTTCTCAACTGTCTGAGGTATTAGATGGGTGCCCTCTCTGAGGCCTCCACATTCTCTGGCAAGCTGGACACATGCTCCAGGACCTCCACCCTAGACTGCAATCCAGATCCAAGCATGGTAAAGCAAGAGCAATTTCCCCTTAGTCTGGTCACTTGATCCCTCTACACTCTGTAGGCCAGGAGCTGAAGATGCCATGTGGCACTGGCTGGCTCTGCTGGCATCTCAGCTGCTTCTCACCCTGGGGGCAAAAGCCATGCACTCCTACTTACTGGGTCCCAAAATCCAGAATGCCCTGACCTCTCACTTTGTCCTTCACATCTATGTGTTGATAATTCTGGCCATTGATCACTTTCTGAAAGAGATCCCAAAATGAATATTCCCAGGAATATTATAGCTGAATTGCAGATCTCTTAAGTTAAAGAGAAAATGTTTCAAGCAACCAGAAAGAAAGTATTCAAATATTGTGAGAAAAGTGAGTATCACACAAAGTTTTAGCAGCTTCTACTATAAAGAGCAGAGGTCTGGAACATTATATTCCTGAAGGCAAATGATTTATAATCACAACCAAGAATAACCTGTCCAGCAAAACTGAGTATAATCCTTCGAGAGGGACATGTCATGGAATAGAAGCCTTTCAAAAATTTCTGATAAGACCAGAGCTGAATAGAAAATAGGAATTCAAATCTAAAATGCAATAGTAGCATAATAACATAATTATGAAAGAGAAATCATAATGGACTCAGTCAGGTTAAACTCTTCTCATTCCTACCTAGGAAAGTGATTCCTATAACCCTTGAGAACATAATCATTATTTAGACAGAAGGAGTCTACATAAAGAGAGGGCACAGGTGTCAGTTGATTATGTTGGAATGATCTAAAAAAAATGAAGGTGTGAGAAAAAAGGATGGACTTGGAAAAGGGGGTAGGGAGAGGAAGAATGGGAAAAAAAATTATCTCACATAGAAGTTTACAAGGGAAAGCTTTTACAATGGAGGGGGAAATAGAGGGATGTGGAAGGCAACACTCAAACCTCATTCATTGCTTCAAAGAGGGAAGAGCATATGTACACACTCAAATGGGTATAAAAATCTGTCCTACCAAACAGGAAAGTAGAAAAAGAGTATAATATAAAGTAAAGAAGGTGATAAAAGGGAGGGTAAATTAAGGGAGGCAGTAGTGAAACCCAAAACAGATATTTGAAGACAGACAGGATAAAAATAGAAAGACAAGAGTAAACAGAAGAAAGTAGTATGAAGGGATTACAGAATTATAGGATTACACAATTAGTAATCTTAGCTATAAAGATGAATGGGATGAACTCATCTATAAAATGGATGTAGATAGCAGAATACATTAGAAATGAGAACACAACAATATGTTATTTAGAAGACACAATCTTGAAATAGATTGTAGCTGTCAGCTGAAGTAAAAAAAGGCAGGAGTAGAAACCATGATCTCAGAAAAAATAAAAATTAAAATAGACCTAATTAGATAATCAAAGAAACTACATTTTGCTAAAAAGTATCATAAAAATTTAAGTAATATAAAAAGTCTATAGCAGATTTCTCTGATAAAGGCCTCATTTTTCAAAAGTATAGAAAACAGTCAAATTTATAAAAATAAGAGTCATTTCTCACTTGATAAATGGTCAAACAACATGAACAGACAATTATTAGAAAAAAATCAAAGCTATCTAGTCACGTGAAAAATGCATTAAATCACTATTAACTTTAGAAATGCATATTAAAACAGCTCTGAAGTACTATTCCACACCTATCAGATTGACTAATAAGACACAAAAGGAAAATAACAAATTCTGGAAAGGGTGTGGAAAAATAGAAACACTGATGAACTGTTGGTAGAAATGTGAATTGGTCCAACCATTCTGGAGAACAATTTAGAACTATTACGAAATGTTGTTCAAACTTGTGTCTGTATATCAATGAGACAAAAGGAAAAAAAAAAGCCAAGGACCTCTGTGTACAAAAATATTTATAGCAGCTTTTTTGTGTGTTGGCAAAGAATTGGAAATTATGAAGATGTCCATCAATTGGAAAATGACTGAACAAGTTAGGGTATATGATTGTGATGGAATACTATTGTGCTATAAGAAATGATGAGTAAAAAAGAAAAAAGAAAAAAAAAAGAACTAATAATCAGGATGGTTTCAGAAAATCCTGGGAAAATCTGTGTGACTGATGCATAGTGAAGTCAGCAGAACCAGATCACTGTAGACAGCAATACTGATACTGTAATGATGATGAAGTGCAAAACACTTAGCGACCCTAATTAACAATACAACGATCCAAGAAAATTCAGAAGCACTAATAATGAAAAGTGATATCCATCTCCAGAGAGAGAACTAATGAACCCTGGATGCAAATTAAAGTGTAATTCTCTCACTTTAAAAAGGTTGTTGCTTTTTGTGACATGGCTTATACAGAAATATGTTTCACATGATTTCACATGTAATAATGAATACCATATTGCTTGCCTTCTCAGTGGGTGGAGGAGTTGGAGGAAGAGAATTTGAAACTAAAATTTAAAAGAAATTAAAATAAATAATAAATAAAAACACACAAACATCTGATGAATTTCTCTCTTGGCCAAAAGTAGAGCAGTTAATAATATTTTCTTTCTACAAAATATGGGTGAACCAAAAAAGGGAAACTATTCTACATCTGATTCTCACTAAAAGGGAGGAATTGATTGTGTGGTGAAAATAATGAGAACCATGTGGGAAAATGGTCACTTCATCCTGAATTATATCTTATAGAAGGTGAAGGAATCTGGATATAATCTGACATGCACCTCAGAATTTGTGGAAAAAAAAAAAGATTTTGAAAGGTTCCAAAAAAAGATAGAAAGGATCACATATACTAAAATGATTCAGAAAAATAATGTATCCAGGTGGTATGGGACTTGTTGAAGAATGAATTTCTGAAGTACAAAAGAGGAGCAATTCCAAAAAGTATGAAACATGGGATTTGTTTGAAAAGACCAATTTGAACAACAACTGAAGAGATTGTTAAAAGCTACAGTATAAAAATAGAGCATCAAATGGGGGATATAACCTTTTATTTAAAGAGAGTGTAACTAATAATAGAGAAAAGGGAGACCTACCAATTTTATTTTTTTCTGTCTTCTGAGTCTTATACTAGGAATGAAAGAAGAAAAATGAATCAGAGGAAATTGATGCCATAAAAAAAATAAGGTAATGAATGGTAAGCACATGCATAGCTGTCCCTATACTATCATCATTACTCTCCTCATTTTCTGAGACTCTAGAAACTCACCTTCTCTTCTCAAAAACATATCTATTGATCATGCCCCTTCATTTTGTCACTTTACTAGATTCAGCAAAGGTAGTATTTCCACATGGAATACAAAGGAAATAATACCACATAATTTAATTGAGAAAAAGTTCATATGTACTATGGTTTTGGAATTAATTTGAAAATTACATTGAGGGGTGGAGTCAAGATGGCGGAGTAGAAACAGGACTTCCGTGGGGTTCTGGGTTCCATCTCCACCAATTAATGTAAAAGGTGACTCTGAACAAACTTTGGAGCTACAGAACCCAGAAAATGACACAGAGAAGGTAAACTCCCACTGAGGACAGCCTGGCAGGCCAGCAGTAAGTGGCCAGCACAATTCTCTGGGAGCCCAATGCAAGCCCGAGGTTTTGGCCCCAGAGAGGGCCTGACTAGCTGGCTGGAAGGACTTCAGATAACCAGCAGATGTGGCAGTTTCCAGAATTATCAACCCATAGATGCCAAGGACAAAGTGCAATGTGGACGTTGGGATGCAGTAGTTTGGGAGTGCAGTCTGGCCTTTATCCACTCAAGGGAGAAGATGCTGAGGTGCTGCAGCCATGCAGCCTAAGCCATGTGGCAGCTTCAGCTCCTGGCCTGCAGATTGTAGGGGAACCAAGTGACCAGCCTGAGGGGTAATCGCTCTTGCTTTAACCTGCTTAGATCTGGATTGTGGTCTAGGGTGGAGGTCCTGTGGGGTATGACCAGCTTGCTAGAGCATATGTAAGCTTCAGAGAGGACACAGAACTAATACCTTCAGCAGCTGAGAAAACCCCAGCATTTGGGATAAAGCCCCCTGCCTGGTAGCAGAGTCCTACTGTGGCAAAAAGCCCAAAGTCAAGTATTTGAGTGGCAACATGAGCAAATGAGGGAAGCAAAGCAAACAGAGGAATCCAACATTAGAATCCCATTTTGAGAACAAAAAAGGATCAAAGCACAGAAAAGGAGGAAGACAGCAAAGTCAGAACTCCTGCACCAAAAGTTTCCAAGAAAAATATGAGCTGTTTAGAGGCCATAGAAGAGCTTAAAAAGGATTTTGAAAATCAAATAAGAGAAGTGGAGGGAAAATTGGGAAGTGAAATGAGAATGATGCAAGAAAATTTGAAATGAGAGTCAACAACTTGACTGAAGAAAATATCACCTTAAAAAATAGACTAACTCAAATGACAAAAGAGGCTCAAAAAGACAGTGAGGAGAAGAATGCCTTAAAAAGTCAAATTTTCCAGATGGAAAAAGAATCTCAAAAGCTCACTGAAGAGAATTATTTCTTCCAAATTAGAATGGATCAAAGGGAAGGTACTGACTTTATGAGAAATCAAGACACTATTAAACTGATCCAAAAAAATGAAAAAATAGAAGGCAATGTGGAACATCTCATGGGAAAAACCACTGACCTGGAAAATAGATCCAGGATAGATAATTTAAAATTTATTGGACTACCTGAAAGCCATGATCAAAAAAAGAACCTAGAAATCATCCTTCAAGAAATTCTCAAGGAAAATTGCCCTGATGTTTTTAGAACCAGAAGGTAAAATAGAGGTTGAAAGAATCCATCGATCACCTCTTGGAAAAGATTCCAAAAAGAAAACTCCTAGGAATATTATAGCCAGTTTCTGGAGTTTCCAGATCAAGGAGAAAATATTATAAGCAGCCAGGTGTAATATAATGCCAAGGAAAGGCAACTTCCCAAGGTTCAGAATACCAGCATAGGTGCTCTCCATTTTATTCAGTGACCAACCAAGAACAGAGAAGATCAAAACATGACATCATTCCAAATACAGCATTTACTAAATGTGATTAAATAATCTCCAAGGACTACCCCACCCCAGGACCTTCCAATCATTCAATCAATTACAAAGTCTCTGTTCTAAATACTTCTCCACCCCTAGGCTATACCTTAATTAAGTCCACCACAAAGCCCCTCTTCTCAAATGGAGATTAGTTTCCAAACATAAGGTCAAAAGTTCCCCACCCCTGGATCACAATTGAATCTACCCCAGAGTTACATCAAGTTTAAACACAGCACTTAATACCCAAATGGAGGTCTTTTCTTCATCTTGACAAGAGGCAAATTCTCAGCAATCTTAGTTCCTGGGGAGACAAGGCTTAGCAAGGCCATAAGATACATTGCCAATCCCTTCATGAATTTATCCTCTGTCTGCAGAACAGTCCTAGAACCCCTGAACACATTAGCAAAGCCCTTTCCCAGGATTTCTGTAAACATACAACAAGAAAATCCTTCTTCAGGGCTTCTGAACCAACAGAAAGGCTCCCAGACCCCTGCAACAACAGCACTGTCCTTCACCAGTGGACAGTATTCACTCTGTCTGCAGGACAGTCTCCAGACCCCTGCAACAACAGCACTGTCCTTCACCAGTGGACAGTATTCATTCTGTCTGCAGGACAGTCTCCAGAGCCCTGCAACAACAGCACTGTCCTTCACCAGTAGACAGTATTCACTCTCCGTCTGCAGGACAGTCTCAGGGCTTCTTAGCGAACAGCCAGGTTCCAGGACTTCTTCAACAACAGGACTGTCTTTCACCAGTGGACAAATCTGGCAAAACAACATCAAAACAGACAAAGTACCAGCAAAACAGCCATGTCTCTTCAGTCCTTGGCAGCTCAGGAGGCAGGTCTCAAAAGTCCAGGGCAATTCAAAGCGGCCACCAGCAATTCTCTTAGTCTCTCTCTCTCTCTCCACGAGGTGCTGCTTCCAAAAAGATTTTCCGCCTCTCTCTTGTCTCTCCAAATCTACGTCACCAGCTCCTCCCAGTTCAGGACTTTCTTTTCACATCAAAAAGTCCATCCCACAGGTGGGATTAACAAGCTCTGGGTTTTAACACAATCAATTTGAAAACCAAGCCAATACAGGGGAATCTTTAATTGCCATTACTATCACACCAGGAAGAAACAATTTGAATATTGTGGAAACACAATCAGTATAACCCAGGACCTGGCAGCTTCTACACTGAGGGACCGAAGGGCCTGGAAAATAATACTGAGAAGGTCAAAGGAGCTGGGATTAAAACCAAGAATCACCTACCCATCATTACTGAGTATCATGTTTCAGGGGAAAATATGGTCATTCAGTGGAATAGAGGACTTTCAGGCTTTTATTTTTTTTTGGCCTTTTGGAGGGCAATTGGGGTTGAGTAACTTGCCCAAGGTTACACAGCTAGTTTTTTTTGGGAGGTGGGTGTTAAGTGTCTGAGGCCGGAACCGAACTCTGGTCCTCCAACTCCAGGGCCAGAGCTCTTACTCACTTAACCACCTAGCCGCCCCCACTTCCAAGCATTCTTGATGAAAAAAACCAGAGTTGAATAGAAAATCTGACATTCAGGTACAAGAAGAAAGAGAAGCATGACAAGGTAAACAGGGAAAAGAAATCAAAAGGAACTTATCAAAGTTGAACTATTTACATCCCTTCATAGAAAAACAATAATTTTAACCTATGAACCTTCAGTATGAGAATAGTTGAAGGCATATATATACATATACACACACTGTAATGGAAATGCAAATTTAAAGATCTTCCCTGCCCCTAGGCCCTTTGATAGGTTTAAGAGACTCTGAGAACCTTCCTTGATTTGAAAATATACTCTGCCTCCTAATAGGCTGAATGTGGTCACATGGAGCCTGTGGCAGGAGGCTTGGTTTTCAGGAATGCCCACACCTTGATGCTGTGTGATTGAGCAGTGGGTCAAGAGAGTGGTTACATTCTCTGACCCAGGAGAAGGCTATATAATCCCGGATGTGAGGCTTTGCTTTGGGGCTCACTTTGAGAAGTGTTCTGTGATTTGATCAGATGAGACTGGGAAGCCGTTGTTGAGACCCCCTGGCTTTGCAAAACCCAGATGTTGATTTGGTATGGATGTAATGGTCAGACAGTTTGGCAACCTGTCTACTTGATCTGTTTCTCTGTCTTGATAATTCTGTCTGTATACTCTGAAATTCGGGGTGCTGACCTTTTCCCCCTGAACTAGGTAAATGATATATATTTGACTGATTAAAGTAATCTTGTTAACCCATTTTGAGTTGCTTTCCTCTAGCAAAGCAAATCTAAGAAACTGTGTTGGCAGCCACCCTGGGGACGCTGGGGTGCTTGCTGCTACATACACACACACACACATAGATTTATATGTCTATATAAGAAAGTATATAGCCATATGAATACATATGTGAATGTGTGCATATATGTGTACAGATATACATAGATAGAGGACACAGGACCAATTTAATAGGAAGGGGTGATACTTATAAAAAATGAATTAACAGGTGAGAGAAGAATAGAATGAGAGGAGATGGGGAGAGACAGAATGGGGTATAGTATCTCATATAGAAGAGGGAAGGGAAAATGGTTACAATGGAGGGTCAGAACAGGAAGGCAAAAAGGAATGGGTCAACCATATTCTCATTGAATTTGGCTTAGGGAGGGAATGACAGACACACTAAGTAGGTTATCTCAGCCTACTGGAGAGTAGGGGGGAAGGGGATGAGAGGGGGGATGATAGAAGGGAGGGTACGCTGGTTGGGGGAGGGAAGTTAGAAGAACCCACTTTTGAAAAGGGACAGGATCAAAGTAGAGAATAGAACAAGTGGGACTTGGGATAGGAGGGTGGGAAATATAGTCAGTCTTTTACAATATATCCAATATGAAAATTTTTTGCATAGCTACACAGGTACAACCTACATTGAATTGCTTATCTTCCCAGTAAGGGTGAGTGACAAGGGAGGAAGGGAATGAATCTGATATTTAAAGTTTTAAAATCAAATGTTTAATAAAATATATGTATATACTATTATTAATATTATATTACATGTAACTGGGAAATAAGATATAAGACACTGGGTCATAGAGATCCACCGTGCCCTACTGGAAAGTCAGAGGGGGTATGGGAGAAGACATGGGAGAGAGCAGATTGAAGGAGAGGATGTCCAGTGGGATCTCTATTTTGGGGTGGTGGGTACGGGAAAATGGGGAGAAAATTTGTAGCTCAAAATCTTGCAGAAATGAATAATGCAAAGTAGAAGTGAATAAAGCATTTGAATAAAGAGTAAAAGAAATATACATTGAAAAATTACAAAATTATATCAATCCAAGGAAAAATCTGAAATGCATGGTCTGTGAAGATAGTTCAAAGTCAGATTCTAATAGTTATTCACAAAACCAAAAATCAGATTTTTTCAAGTTTTATGGGTTGTTCTTTTGTCAGTCCTGAATTTTGGCTGGAATTAGAAACAAGGGTGATCAACTAAGTTTTTTTTTTCTCTCAGGATTCCCAGCTGGGAGTGGAAATAATGTAGTTAGTATTGCCAAAAATCCTATGAAGAAGCTGGTTCTGAAGATGTTTCCAGAAAAATTCATCAGATGATTAAAAGACAGAGGTTAAAAGGGAGAGGTAGAAACAGAGTGCTGGAAAGCTTGTCTAAGCAAAACCCTTGTTCTGGCATTTTCAGGTTCACTTGAATTTTGGGTTCAAGCTGGGCAGTATTCCATGTTATATAAGAAGAAATAATTTTTTGGATTCAATCAAGAAAAAAAAATTGAAAGAGAAAAATCCAACACCTTTTTTTAAAAATATGGAGGAAAAAACATCTTTTTGTCTCCTGACAAACATGCCTGTTATTTCTATTTTATGTAAGGCACAAGATTTGGGAATTTGTCTAGATTTTTGTGCTCCTGTTTCTATAATGGGTCTCTCACCTATCAATTAATCAAGTCATGAAATCATTGTATGTAGAAAAGTGTAAGATTTAGTTTTCTCTTTTCCTAGGCCCTCATAAAAATGCATCTGTCTTCTTGGCTCATCAGCACCTGCTTGTCACGTGCTATTTTAACAAATGCTGAAGAGTGAGTAAGACATTCTGGAAACAAAAGAGAGGCAAATAACAAAGAAATAGTTTTTGGAAACCACTTTATCATAAATCCTGTATTTTATATGTTTTTAAATACCCTGTGGGGTGAGAGCAATATATGTATGCATACACACATACATACAAATGTATGGTAAATTGTGTACATGTATGTGTGTGCATGCTTTTAATTGCTCTTTGTGTGGTACTCATTTTTGTTTCTTTAGACATTATTGTGTTCCCTGTAGTACAGCCCTACAATAACACCAGTGGAGAGATTAACTGTATTTCTACATATTTATAAATATTCTCAATACTAGAGACAGTGTAGTGAATAAAGAGACAACCTCAGAACTGGGAAGAAAGACATGGCTTACTTTAAGTCTTTCCTCTAATAGATATAGACTCCGTAAACTTGAGCACATCAGTTAACTGGTGCTGACCTACATTGATAGAGTAAGTTTCCTCACACAGTAGTTCACTATGCCAATGAAATCCCAAGTCCATTCCTTATATTCCCATTCTCAATACTCAAATACATCAATAATCTCATCGATTTGAATGTATCTGGTGAAAGGAGGCACTTCCAAATTACATGAGCAACAAGATGGCAAACTAAGCATTTTAGCTTATTGCCATGACCTATCCAACCTATTTACAACAGAAATTATGCACCAAAGATGAAAACAACATCCCTTGTTTTCCATGATCTATAATCCTCAGAATCCAAAAGGTTTTAAAAATTTCAGGAAATGGACTCACTAACCCTGAGTTCAATCAGCACCCATTCCCAACCTTCCATATTACCTACAGCAATTTACATTAACAGACAAAAGAAAACAATGTAGTCTTATAATGAAAACCACCTCCTACATCCCAAGATAAGCTGATCAGGTTTTCCAACACTGTGGAGTTCACAGTTCCAGGTTTCAGAAGTTTGAGTTTGCTCAGGCCTCAAGAGCCAGCTTAGCTACAGCCCTTTAGGATCAAAAACCTATTGGGGTTGCAACCTGGAAGCACCAATGCTGCAAAACTCTGAACTTCTGGGTCCTGGGAATATGGGCTCTGGACCAATGGTGTCAGGACAGGGAACTAAGGAACACAGGGAATGGGACTGGTCAAAAGGAGAAGTTACTATGTATGTGGGGTTGAGGGATATGCAGCACTCCATCTTATGGAAAGGTCACAAGATGCAGTATAGCCAGCTCTGAAAGTCAGTTCAGGCAGAGATCTAAACTGGTTAATAGTGAATTGGCTGGTATGGGAAGAGGCTGAATTGCATTGACATCTAACCCCCAGAGAGTGATAAGGAAATTAAAGAGAGGGAAAAGAGACTAAAAATCCCAAAGATTTAAGGAAGACAAAATCTCAAAGACCTTAAACATAAACAAATTAGCAGGAGTAACAGTACCAACAGAAGGGAATATAACCTCCAGCTATAGTAACAGAGCTCAGGAATCTATTAATAAATATTGCAAAATAAAGGAAAATAATCTAACACTTTATGAGACGAAGAACTCCATGAAATTTGAGAATATGGAACTACAGCTTGCTCTTCCTGAGTGGTTTAAAAGAGAAATGAAAATAATAAGAGTAGAATTTATGTCTGAAACAGCAAAAATAAGGATCAGGCTAGAAAAAATTGAATCTGCAATAGCAAGCTTTACTAACAAAACAAAAAGAAAAGATAGATTGGAAAGTAAAAGATAACATAAGGAAAGAAGTAAAAAAATAATATTTAAAGAAAATATGTTTACTATGCAAGAAAGATATACAGATATCAAAGACAGGAATGAATAGACAACCTAAGGACAGGACAAAAAATATATCCACACCATAATGAAAGAAAAAATAAAAGAGTTGCCTAGAATTTTTAAACGGAAAATAAAATTCCTATAGAAAAAATAATTAACAGATCACTTGCAGATTTCAATGTATCCTCCAACCATGCATATTAAAATCCTTCTAAGCCTGCCCATCTATTTATCTACATTTTCCCCAAAATTTATCACAGTTCATCCCAACATGCTGAGAATATTCCTTAAACAAGGGAATGTTCATAACAGTGAACATAGAATGAAGCATCTAAGCTATCTACCTATCACCTCTTACCTTTGCCATATGACTACCCTATATTTTCTTTTCCATTTCTATTTTTCCCTGATGAAGTCTTTTTTTATTGAGTTCCTCATTGACTAAATGTTGATGCCTAATCTCACATACAAAATGCCACTTTAAATTGCTTTCATTCATGTTCATTTCTTCATAAACTGTTGTGTTCCAAGTATCAGTCATGGAACATTAGTATCAGCAAAAAGATGGGCCTTTGCTTCCAAGACAAACTTGATGTTATTAAAGGAACTCTGCAATTTCCTGCAGGGAAACCTGCCAAATTACCTTCTCCTATTTAATTATTTTATACATTTGTGCTGTTTCTTCCAGGTGTACACACTGATAGAACAGATACCCATCTAACCAACTGTCAAAGTATGGACAGTAGGCATTTCTGAGACACTTAGGTTTTTCTGTCTAAATAGTCATGCCCAAGTCTTTGAGAAGTTATTTGTATCTTCCAGAAAGGTCTGTATTCATAAGGGCTATAATGCCCCCAGCCCAATGTCAATCACACATACAAACTTATAGAAGAACTGTCTTTTCTCTATTTGTGTTTTATATGTGTATATAAATATATAATATATATGCACATATATAAATGCCCACACATGTATACATATCTATTTGTGTGTATGTGTTTGTGTAATCTAAATGAAATCAAAGGGAAGAAGGAAGTCACATCTCAGTGGAAAGGTGACTCAGGTATTCACTGGAGTAGCAGAGAGCAGAATTTTCAAAATTATTTTTATCATATGTCAAAGGCAAAGAAAAATATTATTCTACGGGACACTTGGACACCTCATATGATAGTTCTCCTTCTAAAAGTCATGAAAAAACCTTCATGAAAATAAATGCTGCCCATAAACCATATTATTAGTTAAGACTTAAGAGTTATTCTATTGAAACCATAAAACCCTCTACATTACATCGGTATATATTTGATCTTAAGTGAATTCAGTGTAAAGGTGGTGACTTTTCACCTGACCTCATTCCATCTTTCTGACTTTTCACAGACTCTTCACTCTAAGGTCCAGCCATACTGTATTTTCCCTATTTCTTATCCATAACATTCCACTCCCTTTCTATATGGCTTTGTGTAGACTGTCCTCTGTGTCTGGTATGTACTCCTTTTACATTTCAGCCTCTTGGAATACGTCTTCCCTTTGACCTTAAACTCAAGTATTACATTATGCATGGCCTTTCTTGGTAATGCACCCTGCTCCCCTCCCCTGAGTAGCTGATAGAAACTTTCCCTTGCATTTGCTTTTTGTTTCTCTGTGTATACACATCCTTATATATGCATTTTACATGCATCTATGTTTATGTTGCCCCACTGAGGGTAGGGTCTATTTTTGTCTTGGTATACTCAAAGCCTCATGCAGTGCCAATATCAAAGTAGGTGCTTAGTAAATACTTCCTTGAGTAATTGCAAATAAGTGAGAATGGTGAGAAATATACTGAAAAAAAAAACATGGGTGAAGAAGAAGGAATCTTAGAGGCCAAAGACTTGTAGACTACACAGAAAAGTAATGCTTCTTCATCCTGAATGTTTTCTGGAGAAAATAATTTATGGGTGAAGGATATGAGAAACATTGAATGGCATCCAAAATATGAAATGTTACATTTTAACAAACATGAAAAGACTTGCTGCTTTAATGTGTGAGTCATTCCTAAATTAGTTGTCTATGTTTAACTGACTTGTTAGAGCAAAGACCAGAATTTGTGAAAAGTTAGAAGAAAAAAATAATAAAAACTATGGAATGTAAATGGTGGATCTTAATCTTAGCCTATTAAACCAAGTAATTGACAATTGTGGGGGGGAGTGAGTAACGGATAGGATAAATGACATCAATGTTCATTGTAATATTTTGTGTTTGTTATTTGAAATTGGGTATTCTTGTTTTGCCCAGGCTCGGAGGGCATCCAACATTCAGTGGCCCTGTTCCCATAATAATTGGTATGGAATCTTTGACCTACTTCCTTTCTGACATGGGCCACTTCTCCCATCCTTAGACAACCTCCTAGTGTCCCACTCCTCAATACTTAGACTTAGTGTGGACACCTGATCAACTTAATCCACTGCATCTCAGATCTTTTGAGCTCAAAGGATCTGCCAGCCTCAGGCCCCTCAGTAGCAGGAAGGAAAGGTCTGTGCCACTATGCCCCCCTATAGATATTGTTTTGCAGTCATGGATGCTACATTATCCAGACTTGGACTTGAGAGACAAATGGGGGCATATTGATGTCAGAACTGATGCTAAAAACTAATCTGTTTTACGTTTATTGCAGTTCAGAACTCCAGAATATAAGAAATCATTCAGCCTCCACTTCCATGGCAGCAGAGATTATAGGTGTATGACACCATGCCTGGAAATTATAAGAAATTTATTTAGATGTTTAAGAGATTAAAAACCAATTACCATACTAAGGTGACTAAGCATACCTAAACAAGTACCTTAGCAAACATATGATTCACTTACCAAGTCCTTCAGACTGGTACAAAATAGAGAGCTATTTAAGTGGAAAATCAGGGTACTTTGTTCAGCTCTTGAACTGTTGTCCAATATGCACTTTATGGAAGAGAACATTGGTCCTTGGATTTGTCATGTCTGAAACTGGAGTCAGGGAGTGAGATCTTCTTGGAGATTAGAGGGTAAGTCTTTTCCTCTACTGTGAACAAGCCTCTATGGATTCATAGGTCGGTAACAATTGTTAGATCATGGAAGAATATACAAAGTAAAAGTCCGTTGTATATCAGTAGTATAGTTCCTTGTGTAGAACTGTGGCAAGAGAAATATCTTTTCTGCTAAGAGAGGGACTGGAGTATACCCCTTACTCAATTCTGAGATGGGGCTTACAATAGAGAAATATTTTGATGCAAGAGAGAAATATTCTGATATATAGCAAACAATGTATGATTGTGAGTGAGTTGAAAATGAGTTCTTGAAAAAGAGGTGATTTATTGATAGGTATTTTTTTTAAACTTTGTTGTGAGTTATATATTGCATTCCTTTCATTAGTAACATTTCATTTTTGCATGTATAAACTGTGTTTCTATAAGAGACTCTTGTAGGTGGTGTTATGTAGTAAGTTTCCCACATCTACTGAGTTGGGGAAAATGCAGAAAAGAAATTTAAACAAGTTGTTTTTATCATGTGAGAGCCCCTCGTAAAAGTAATATACTTTATTACCAACAAATAAGAAATACCATAGGTCTTATAGTCTACATCCTGTAGTCAATTTTAATAACAATGTTGTAGTCTTCTGTGGAAATTCATGATGCAATATGATCAATTCCATTTTGTGATTATTTTTAGTGTTCACTCCATCCAACAACTTCCAACTCTCTCATTGAAGGAAGTAGTCATAATATGGAGATACAATTTTTGTATTAAAAAAAAAAACTTTTTCTTGAATAATTCCCAAGACATCCACCTTCTCCTGTTCTTCTAAGTTTGGAGCATCTTGCCAACATTGTCATAAAAGTTTTATGCATTTAAGTACAATAATACATAATGGCAAATATTGTGCCATCAAATTTAGGTCATTTAGACCCTGTTTTTCAAATAAGTAATGAACATTAATAATTAGTACTATCCTAGATTTTATGGAAATTTGATTGCTTAATGGTGAAAAATCTCTACTTTAATTGGAGATGAAGTACTATAATATATTCAAATACAAATAAAGGACTCCCCTGGCACTCCTTCTAATCCCAAGCTTCTGCACTGGGATTTTAAGGAGAATAACAATGATAAGAAAAGCAAATTTAAAATAAAGGAGTAGATGATGCTTCCTACATAATATTTACATACACAAATGGATCTGAAATCCCAAATCTTTGAGAGTTCCCTCCAATGTTCTGACTATGTGATCATATCTTCCTTTCATATGATACTTGGATGAAGTCTTTATTCTTGTATGTCTTTGGAATATTTCATTGGTTATGTATTGAGACTACTTATACACACCATGTGGTCTCTCCATTATGCTCAATTGTAATTCTTTGGAGACTATGGTTTAAGTGTTTCACTGACAGAAAACTGGTAAAATGTTCATTAAAGAGATTTGCCTTCATTGGAAGCTCAGGTCATTAAAAAGATTTTGCAGTTCACTGAAATCAATTCTGCCCCCTATCCTCTTCCTATTCATTGATACTGTCTGTTCTCTCATCCTCTCTCTCTCTCTCTCTCTCTCTCTCTCTCTCTCTCTCT
>NW_027186457.1:7671934-7674434 GCF_028583685.1 Petaurus breviceps papuanus | reverse complement strand
CTCTCTCTCTCTCTCTCTCTCTCTCTCTCTCTCTCTCTGTCTCTCTGTCTCTGTCTCTCTGTCTCTCTCTCTCATCCTCTCTGTCTGTCTCTCTCTGTCTGTCTGTCTCTCTCTCTCTCTCTATATATATATATATATATATATGTATATGTGTGTGTGTGTGCGTGTATGTATGTATCTATCTATCTGTCTCTCTTTGTCTATCTCTGTCTCTCTCATTCTGTGTCTCTGTCTTTGTCTGTTTCTCTATTTGTGAAAGGTCTCTAAGAGATTCATTCAAAGGCATGTTGAAATTTGTAAAATTCTTCATACACTTTTTTTTTCTAAGTGGATTGGAGTGAATATAATACTCTACTCATTAAGGAAATAGAAACAAAACAAAACAACAACAAATTTCCACTTTTTCAGAAATATACCCTACAGCACTGCATGTATAATGCCTATACGGGGAAATAAAACTTAGACTTATTTTAGGCTGAATGTGTTATGATAACTTTTTTTGGTAACAAGTAGCACCCAAAAGATATGGTTTCAGGGAAGCTAGGTGAAGCAATACATAAGAGCACTGGCCCTAGAGTCAGGAAGACCTGAAGTCAAATCTGGTTTCAGACATTGGGCAAGTCACTTAACTCTGATTGCTGCCAAAAAAAAAAAAAAGTTATGGTTTCACCTTGGTCTTCCTTGGGCAAAAATTGTTTTCAAACACTTTCTGTAATGGAATTCAGATCTTTTAATTGCCTCATAGTTGTAGGTAATTGTACTCTACATTAGAGGCAGCTAAGTGGCTTAGTAGATAGAGTGTTGGGCCTGGAGTCAGGTGAACCTGAGTTCATCTGGTCTCAGACACTTACTATTCATGCAACCTTGGCCAAGTCATCTAACCTCTGTTTGCCTTAATCCACTGAGAAGGAATGGCAAACCACTCCAGTATTTTTGCCAAGAAAACTCCATTGACAGTATTATCCATGGGGTCACAAAGAATTAGAAACACCTGAATTACTGAATGACAATAAGAAAATTATGGCACACATTGTGTATGTAAGAATTCATAGAGAGTATGCTGATGTGTACTTAGTAAATACCAAAGTTGATGCAATCCTTTGGTATGATGAGTTTCTTGGTGATGAGACTATCTGAAGGCATGACCATGATAAAGACCAATTCAAGAGAGTGAAGCTGGTGGGGAAAATGTCAGACACATGGAAAATAATCACCATTTCAAAGAATTTACTTTCCATTGGGAGAAGGAAATTTGTGGGTAGCAGATAATACCTTAATAGAGAAAATGAGACTGAAGATAAATATAAGAGAAGGGTGATATAATATTACTTTCCCTTTTTAGTTAATGTAGCCACACATAAAGAAGTTTCAATATAAAAAAACCAAAAATGATTCATCTCTGTCGTGTGATGTCTTTATGAAATATGAACCACTGTGATTGAGTTAAGAAATAAAGCAATGTGTTTGGCTAAGTGATTCTGTGGTCTATAAAAATAAACATTTAAAAATAAAATTTTTAAAAAGCTCACTACTTCAGGAATTGAGGATTTGGGGCTTAGGATCAACTTTTGGAGGTCTACTACTAAAGGCACTTTCTTTACTCCTTTCCTTTGACATTTTCAAAGTTAACAGAGCTACTGAATCATAAGCAGGCAAAGTATCCAGTGAGGAACACATATACACACCCAGGGTAACTATCCATTCAGAGTGGCAGTCGTAGGATGTAGAGGTAAGCTTTGGAGTGCATAACCCTTCATGGGAAAAGAATTATGGTATATTAACTCAAGAAAAGTTCATACCTTTGAAGCTCAGTTAAGTCTGCTCAGCAGAATTAGTTAATAGTTGCCTGGGAACACAAGTTCATCTTATTCATTCCTCAACCTAACTATACTCTAATTTTGTACCCATTATTTCCATGGAAGCTATGTGTATTTCTAGGAGAGTCTACTCCAGGTCTATAAGGGGAATGTGTTATACCAACTGATCTTGCTTACCATTTTAGGAAATATTTTGCTAAAATATTGAATTTGTACTAGCTCCTTATTAATGGGAAGTATGCCAGTGGGGACTTGTGAACTAAAGGAGGAGTAAACCCATGACAGCATCCTCCTTGTCACGTTGATGACCCAACCTTCAATGAAAGGAAAAATAGGCAAACTAGCCTATAGGGACAGCTATATAAGGATGAGAGAAGAATATTGTCCTTAGGTGCTAATACTAGTGTCTTGATGCTAGCATGTTCCCTCTCTTGATTATCTGAAGGGTAATAATGAAAAAAGGTGGAAAGAAAAGGAATCTATTGATACTAGACCTCTAACTATAATGTAAAGCTGTAATCATTGAAGTGAATTGATACTGGTGTGTGGTATATGTGTGTGTGCATGCATGTGTACGTGTGTGTGTTTGAGAGAGAGAGACAGAGACAGCAGAGAGAGAGAAAGAGAGACAGAGACAGAGAGAGAGAGAGAGAGAGAGAGAGAGAGAGAGAGAGAGAGAGAGA
>NW_027186457.1:7646344-7671924 GCF_028583685.1 Petaurus breviceps papuanus | reverse complement strand
AGAGAGAGAGAGAGAGAGAGAGAGAGAGAGAGAGAGAGAGAGAGAGAGAGAGAGAGAGAGAGAGAGAAGGAGAGAGGGAGAGAGAGAGAGAGAGAGGATAGCAACAGAGAGACAGAGATAGAGACAGGGAGAGGGAAAAGACAGGGACCAAGAGATAGAGAAACAAAGACAGACGAATGAAAACACAGAGACAGAGAAAAATATAAAAAGGAGAGACAAATAGAGATAAATTGAGACACAGAGAGATAGAAAGGGTGGGGGAGAGATCAGTAGAATAGATGAGTTACATAATTTAGAGACTCTATCAAATACAATAGTACAATGTTTGATAAACCTGAAAACTTTGGTTACTGAAGGAAAGACTATCTCATAAAACAGGAAACTAGACACAATCTGGCAGAAATTAAGATCAAAGTTTTACATTATATGTAAATATAAGTGCCAAATGAATAGGTGACAGATATAGAGGATAATATCATAAATAATTTATAGAGCAAGGAAAAAAATTACCATTCAGAAATATGGATAGAAGTAGAATTCATGAGCAAATAGTGGATATAGGAGGCTAATTAAGGCAAAATGCTGTTTTGACTATACAGAATTTAAAAGTTTTTCATAAGGAAATTTAATAAATTAAAAACTAGAAGAGAGATACCTGCAGGAGAAATCTTTGCAACAACTTTTTCTGATAAAGATTTTATTTCCAAATATAAGGAACTGATTGAAACATATAAGACCAAGAGCCATTTCTAAATAGATAAAGAGTCAAAGGATAGAAACAGGCATTTTCTTTCTTTTTAAAAAATTTTTTATGCTTTACAAAAAATAGGAATAACCATATTTTTTTCTTCCTCCAGCCAATCCCTCACCCACTGAGAAGGCAGTAATCATTTTATACTTGTAAAATCATGCAAAACATACTTTCATATTAGTCATGCCTACAAAAAGTAAGAAAACATTTTTTAAAGTAAATTAATTATACTTGAATTTGCACTGAGTTCATCATTTCTCTCTTCGGATGTGGATATCAGTTTTCATCATTAGTCCTTCCAAATTGCCTACGATCATTGTATTGATCAGAAGAGCTAAATCTTTCACAGTCAATCATCTATTACAAAATTGCTGTTATCATGTACAGTGATCACCTGGTTCTTCTCACTTCATTTTGCATCAGTTCCTATAGATGTTCCCAGGTATTTCTAAAACCATCTTTATCATTGTTTCTTATAGTACACTAGGATTCTATCAAAATCATGTACCACAATTTGTTTAGCCATTTTTAAATTGGTGGGCACCTCCTCAATGTCTAATTCTTTGTAATAAAATTTTTGTACAAATCGGCATTTTCCTTTTTCTCTGATCTCTTTGGGATATAGATTTTGGGATATACTCTGTTGCTGGGTCAAAGGGTATTTACACTTTTACAACCCTTTCATTGTTATTCATTTGTTTTAGTCATATCTGAATTTTGTGGCCCTATTTTCAGTTTTCTTGGCAAAGTTTTTGAGTGATTTCCCATTAATTTTTCAGATGAGGTAACTGAAGCAAGCAGATTTAAGTGACTTGTCCAGGGTCACACAGCTAGTTAAGTGTCTAAATCCAGATTTAAACTCAGATCTTCCAGACTCCAGGCCTGGCACTCTATCAACTTTATCACTTATCTGCCCAAAATCCCTTTTGGCATAATTCTAAATTATTCTCCAGAATAGTTAAGCTAATTCACCATCCCACCCACAATCTATACAAGTAATATCTATAACTTGAAGAAATTTAACAAAAGAAAATTATGTATAAATTCAACCACTTATAGCAGTTTTTTTTTTCATGGTATTCCAAAAGTGCAAATTGAGAGGCTCTCCTTCCAATGGGATTAGGCTAAAGAAGTTGTGGTATATTAACATAATGGAATACTATTGTGTAATGATAAATGATAAAATAAACAATGATAGAAGTAAGTAAAATAGGGGTGGCTCAGTGGCACAATGAGTAAAGTGCCAGCCCTGGAATCAGGAGAACCTGAGCTGTTTCCAGCCTCAGACACTTAACACCCACCCACCCACACACACACACACACAAAAACTAGCCATGTAACCTTGGGCAAGTTACTTAACCCCAATTGCCCTCCAAAAGGCAAAAAAAAAAGAAGAAAATAAAATAGACTATTATGAATTGAAGCATAGTGAAATGTGAAGAGTTAATATATAAAAACCACACACATGGACGCACACACACTGATAACATCATCATTATTATTATTTTTTGCCTTTTGGAGGGCAATTGGGGATAACTTGCCCAAGGTTACACGGGTCCTCCTGACTCCACGGCCAGTGCTTTACCACGGCCAGCACTTTACTCACTGTGCCACCTAGCCGCCCTACACTGATAACATTATAACGAAAAACAACTTTCACAATCTTTATAACTCTTATCAGTGCAATGATAAACCATTAATCCAAAATAATAAAGGTGAAACATAACACTAACCTTCTTAAAGAGAGGTGTCAAATGGCCTTAAAATTCAGAAAAAAAGACATTTTTCAGGAATGACTTATGTGGGAAGCTTTTTGGACAGACCATATATATATATATACTTATAAATTAATTCTTTTGTTTTTGTTTCTTTTTTGTAATTTACTTTTGTAATTTCAAATGGGAGAGAGAATAGTTGGAGGAAAATTAATTTTATAAATACTTGTTATTTGAGTAATAAAAAATGAAATAGGTTATATAAACATATGCCAGCATTTACTGTTATGTTTTCTAAAGATGGGAAGATGATCTCTATGGTCATTTTTTTACCTTTAAATCCAATGGTCCTTTGCCCTTAAAAATATTCTCTGATTAAACAGAAGATAAATCACAAATCACCAGAAGGCTAAAACTACACAGCAAAGATGATGCAATTGTTCTACATAGTTCAGTGTTCAAATTTTCTTTTTTAATTTTACAGACTGTCAGTCTAGTGTCCCTTTCACTACATATCTTACAGCAAGATAAAATGAAACAATAGAAAATATTAAATAAGAGAAAACAAATATCTAAGGCAAAATTGTGGGATTCAGTATTTTTTCTGATGAAATACAAGACACATGTAGATCAGTGGAAATTGCTCACATAAAAATAGGCAAATGAGACAAATTAGCAAGAAAAGTTTTATGGCTTTAGGTATTTATGTCAGATTAGTGATTATGGTGAGTGTCAATAGTAATCCATTTGTTTATACTTCATAAGAAATTATTTCTTTATGCAAGTCATTCACAAATGGCCAAAGGACATAAACAGGCAGTTTTCAGATGAAGAAATTAAAGCTATTTCTAGTCATACAACATGCACATATGCATGTGCACATGCACACACACACACACACATAGTCTAAATCATGATTGATTTGAGTAATGCAAATTAAAATATCTCTGATATACTACATCACACCTATCAGATTGGTTAACATGACAAATCAGAAAAATGATGAAGGTAGATGATGCAGGAAAATTGTACCACTGATGCATTGTTGGTGGAGTTGTGAAGTGATCTAGCCACTGGGGAGAAAAATTTGAAACTATTCCCAAAGGACTATAAAACTGTGCATAGCCTTTGTTCTAGCAATACCAATTCTAGGTCTGTATCCTAAAGAGATCATAAAAACGGGAAAAGAAGCAACATGTACAAAAATATTTATAGCAGCTCTTTTTGTGGGGGCAAAGACTTGGAAATTGAGGGGATGTCCATCAAATGGAGAACAGCTGAACAAGTTGTGGTATATAAATGTAATGAAATACTATTGTGCAGTAAGAAATAATGACCATGCAGACTTCAGAAAAATCCGGAAAGACTTATATGAACTGATGCTGAGTGAAATGAGCAGAAACAAGTGAACACTGTATGCAGTAAGATCCATATTGTGTGATTACTAACTTTGATAAATTTAGCTCTTCTCAGCAATGCAAGGATCTAAGACAACTCTAAAAGAAACATGATTGAAAATGCTATTCCTATCCAGAGAAAAATATGGAGTCTGAATGCAGATAGAAGCATACTATTTTCTCTTTCTTTTTTCTTTCTTCTGTGTTTTCTCTAGGATTCTGATTCTTCTTTACAACATTATTAATGTGGAAATATGTTTAATATGATTGTATATTATACCCTATTTCAGATTACATGTTGTCTTGCTGAGGGGGAGAGGTGAAAGAAAAAATTAAGAACTCAAAATCTTGTGAAAGTGAATGTTGAAAATTAAAAATAAATAAATAAATTTAAATAGAAAAAAAGAAACAACTTCTTTGAAATTAGAAAAGAACTTCAAACTTTTTAAAGGTGGGGGAGATTGATGGGGAGAGGTAGAGGATGAACAGCAAAGGGAAAAAAAGAAAATCAAAATACCAAGATTTCAATAAAGAAATAAATATGGTGGGAATGTCGCCTAAGACAAACCCGTGCATATAATAAGAAAGGTAGCCCCACAAGAAAAGTGCATTCCATCGTGCATTGGGTAACTGAACAATTTCACTCAGAGTAGGAATGTGTCAGAGAGGAGCTGACCACAGTCCTCTGTAGTGGTTTAAACTTTGCCTCCCCTGTGGCAAGTGAAACTGAATATAAAATTACAGGAACTTGATTTTCAACTACACCACAAACCTAGAGAAATAACTGTTATTGCAAATGTCTTATCTCATGCTAATTGGGACAAGCTTATTTAATGTGAATGAGTGATGCCATGGGTCACTTTGCTGATAAGGTAACATTAGTGATGGATTCTTTCAATGCTAGAGAATGAACCAAACAAGAGTCCAATTGTAATACCCGAGTACCATATGTTTTAAAGTACCAAATTCAAACAATCTATATGTGTTCTTAATTCAAGATGCTTGAAATCAAGTAAAAGTATTTGAAAGAAAGTATTTATAGTAACTCTCTTGTTGTGGCATCAAAGAACTGCAAACTAGGAAGTGCTCATTAATGGGGAATTTTTGAATAAAATATGACAAATTAATGTAATAGAATACTATTATGCTGTAAGAAATAATGAAGGGATGTTTTTCAGAGAAACCTAGGAAGACTTATATGAACTGATGGTATGAAACAAGTAGAAACAGGGAAGAAATATATACAGTAAAAACCTAGTAAAGACAAAATCAAAACCAAAAAGAAAGGCAGCCCTAATCAACCAAAATTTCAGAGAAACAATGGTGAAAATCCTATTTATCTTGAGATGAAAATAGAGTTGGGGTGGAGAATAAAACATTTGGGGGGCATAGCCAGTAGGCAAACCTATTTGCTCGACTTTGCCTATTTCTTATAAACTGTTCCTACCTCTCCCGCTCTTATAGTTGCTGAGAAATGGGACGGAGATAAGATTAGTCTTTTATAGCAAAAAAATAAAAATAAAATTTTAAATTTTAAAATATTCAAGAGAATAATTTATCATGCTGACAACTTTCAGGGATTTTTTAATTTAGAAAGAAAATCATAAGAAAGGAAATAAGTACTGTAATCAATACATGGTGGATTTTAGTTCTCTCCATGGGATCCAATTGAAATGACTTCTAGAATAGGCACTGTGAGCAGTTGGAGCTGAAGGAAGCATGTCTATACCAGTTGAGGAGAATAATAGATGGTCCCCCGTAGGACAGCCTAGGGTCAATGGTACTAGATCATAGAGGAGGTGTTTATAGATTTCCAGTTGCCACCAGGCCATCACACTGAGGAAACTCTATGAAGCCTGCTGAGTTGACATGTGGAGCTAGCTGTATGGGACCAGAAGATATTACAGTGCAAACTCATTGATTCTACAACAGCTGATTAGAGAACATGGACATTAGAAGAAAGACAAATGGTACATATATTTGTAACCAAGAAAAAGAGAAATGCAACAAAGTATTGGATCTCTCTCTTAGAAACAGAATATACAACTGATCCTTGGGTACAAGACCAAATACAAAGGAAAGTTGCCGTGGAAAGGTTTCAAAATGAAAACTCTAGTTTTGATGTCTGTGAAGCAGAAATCTTAGGAAACTACAGTAAAGGTTGACTAGATTTTTCTAGTCTTGAAGAGTAAAAGCTGCCATTTTTGTTGTTCTGTGGATGCTCAAAGATACATTCAGTGTAAAATGAATGGGTTTTCTGAATGAAAAGAATTTCACTTGCCTACACAACTAAATGAAAATCCTGAAAATAAAACATTAAAAAAAACAACATTATGACTTCAAAAATTGCATTCAAAATTTATTTTATTTAGCAAACGTGAATTTCAATGGAAAATTTTCTGGAAAACTGGTCTTTATTTTTACTTTTCTTGCTAGGATATTTTAGACAGGTCTTGAACTCTATTAATTTTTTTATGCAGTGGGCCATAATTAAGTGAAAATGAAGTATGCCTTCAGGGAAAATAAGTTTTTCTTCAGAAAACTGTAATTCAAAACAACTGTCCATAAAGCTTTCTAACTCCAAAAAATGGGAATGCTTTCCCACTAATTTAAGATTATCCAAAGGGAAATGATTCACTTTAGTGAAACACTTCAACAATGATGGATATTTATGGTCCATTAAATAGAAAAATAAAAACTGATTCTTTAATTGGTAAAAAAAAAAATTACTTTTGTACTCATTCTCTCTCTCTTTCTGTCTCTGTCTCTCTGTCTCATATAAATAATGTATGAATCATTAATGTCTACAAAGTAACTGAGGCTCAAACTATAAGGTGGACAGATAGGGCCCTTATTGTACTGTTGATCTGGGTATATTAGACATTTTAATCACAAAAGTACTGAATAGGGGCAGCTAGATGGCACAGTGACTAGAGCATCAACCCTGGAGTCAGGAGGACCTGAGTTCAAATGTGACCTCAGACACTTAACAGTTACTAGCAGTGTGACCTTGGGAAAGTCACTTAACACCAATTGCCATCCAAAAGAAAAAGAAAGAAAGAAAGAAAAGTACTGAGCAAGGCAGAATGAATAATGCATGGAGTCTGATCTCAGGAAGCTTTGAATTCAGATCTTCCTTTGAAAATTCTCACTGAGTAACCTCAAATACCCTAGAACTATAGTTATCAATCAGAGGTCAACAGGCCAAACCTGTTGGGCCAAATACAACCCATCACATGTTTTTGTATGAGATCTAAGAATAGTTTTTAAATTTTAAAATAAAGTTTTATTGTATTTTAAAATGTAGAAACCATTAGTAGCTCCTAGCCAGTACAAATACAATGGCAGGTCAGTTTGTTGTAGTTTGCAGACATTTGTTCTAAGTCATAAAGTAGGTTAAGAAAGGGGATCTCTATATTTAGAGTACCTCTATATGATAAAATCACGGATGCTTCAGGTCATCAAGTAATCTCTGAATCAAAGTGATTCATTATCAGTCAGTTTTATTGCAGCCCCCAAATGAAATCAGATGAAGAATAACTGATGTGTTCAAGCCATAAACACATGGCCTTTTTATTCTTTATTTTCTGTTGTGGTTTCATTTGTGGAATAATCTTTCTGTAAGGTTCCTGACAGAATAAATTTTAATGTAGTACAATGCACTCAAACACATACCCCAGGAAGATTAATCCTTTTCTCTTAATTCACTTGACACAATCCTAAAATATTTATTAAACACTTACTGTATTTTTTTAATTAAATAATGCTATTATCTCTCTTCTCAAAGAGCTTAAAATGAGTTATGGAGAAGATGAGGCATGAACAGGAAACCTTCAAAGGGTATACTGTTAGTCATGACAATCCTTATGAATGTAGCAACCAATCATGATTTTAGAATACTGATGGTAAAGCATATCTGTTGCCTCTTGGCAGAGATGCTGTGGATTACAGATGCCAAATGATGCATTTAGAAATATGGAAACTTATCTATCTGTCGATTTATTTTGCTTAACTCTCTTTATTTGTTACAAGGAAGGGCTTCTATTGGAGGAGGAATTAGTAATAATAGAGATTACCAAAAAGGAAGAAAAGACCACCAAATAAAACATAAACAAATACACAGCAGTAAATGAAAAATTCAGGACACACAAAGGGCAATTATTTTTATTACCATATTAAGTTTTATAAGCCCTTGATCAAATTATATGAAACAGACATTCACTGATTCATAATAATTGTCTTTTTCTGGAGTATTCATAACTGTTGATGATTAAATTAAAAATCATTTTAATAATTCATTTATATATTTATTCATAACAATTTTTTAAAGTGTGACACAATTTCCCTAGTGACCAGCAGCACTTAAGACAGCAGGCTTGCAGTGAGGAAGTGCATGATGACCAGAGAGAGCTAGCAACTAGATTGGAGTGGAGGAAGGAAGGCAGGTTCCATACCATGCCAGGATATTGTGTGATTCAGAGGTGACAGCAACATCAGGATGCTATCATGAAAACTCAGGCTGGAGACAAGGGGAAAGCAAGACACTTCAGATATCGAAAGCGTTCTTCAACTTGGAGCACATATTTTCTTGGTATTTATTTATTCCCTATGTGGAGCAATGAGGAGACTCAATGGACAGGGCTCTGGACCAAGCTAGAGTCAGGAAGATCTTAGTTCCAAGTTGGTCTCAGATACTTACTAGCTGTGTGACTCTGAAAACATCAATTAAGCCTATGCCTCAGTTTCCCTAACTATAACATGGAGATAATAATAACACCTGCCTATAACATTTGTTTCAAGGACCAAACAAGATAATATTTGAGAAGCGTACAGTTGCTGGAACATAGTAAACACTCAATAAATGTTTGTTTCTCTCCTTCATTTTTTCCTACTTTGACATAACTGTGGAACATTATATTAATTTGCTTTCAGAAATTTAGAATGATTTTACTGCTCAATTCTTCTTAAAATATATTTGGTTCCAATTAAATACTTTGCTTTTTGATTTAGGGGTTTTAGGTAGCATGTTGGTAGATTAGGTACTTGATGAGATTTGAGAAAATTTCTCCCACATTCAAGCTGAATAATCTATGATTACAAAATTGAGTAGATCACCTATTAGATAAAAAATTAGGCTGAAATAAATCACCCAATATTATTTCTCTATCTTTCCCATATGTTTCTATTTACCTTGCAGATAAACATCCTGTCTTTATGCTATTTTCACTACTTAGAATAATTTTTCTTTTACCCAAAAAGAGCATTGCTGCCAAGTTGACTTACTATAAGGGGGTGCAATGGATGGAGGAGATTAGAGAAAGTTTTGGTAGTTACTCTATTGCTAAGAATATAGCTGAGAAAAAAAGACCCAAAACCCTCAGATGATGAGAGGAAAGGAAAAGAGAGGGTTTTACCTTCATTATTATAGAATTCAGAGTGATGAAAGACCATTGTGAGCTGATATGATATGTGAAGGTCATGTTAAAGTGTTGTTTTAGAAAGATTAATCTATGAATAATGTGTAGGATGGAAAACTGAAAAGATAGATGTGAGATTAATACAATAAACTAGGAGTGAAATGAAGAAGCAATACCAGGGAGAATGGAAAAGCACGATTGAACACAGAAGCAATTTCAAAATCAGAACTCATAGAACATAATGGTATATTGATGGTTCTAAGTTTATGAATCTCAGAGATGAAAAGAATTATCCCTTGGAAGAAAGGAATCATATAAAGGCCTCCTAGACCTTATTTTACAGGTGAGGAAACAAAATCCTAGAGAGATTAAGTGACTTGACAAAGGTCATATATACAGCAAATGATTGTGGCAGGATTTGAACACAGGTTACCTAAGTCCAAAGCCAGAACTATTTACACCAAATTATGCTGCCTTCATTTCTGTAGCATTTACAACCTATATAGTGCTTTGTTCATTTAACAGTCTTTTGAAATTGGTAGTGAAAGCATTGTAAGGTATATTTTACAAAATGAAAAAATGAAGTCTTGGCTATGGGAGTAAATTGATCAATGTCACGCTACCAAGAAAGATTAAGATAAACCTGAGATTTCAGTGGGCTAAATGTGGTTGGAGGTCTATTTTCAGCTCTGTCAGTCTATGTGCTCCCAGTTTTCCTATCTTTCCTCAAATCAGTGATATAATTGGAGAAATGGGGTGGGGGTAATTCAAAGAAAAAGCTGATTTTATTTGCAGAAGAAAAAAATGAACTTGGGTGTAATTAGACATGTTGAAAGTTTCACTATACTTTCCAAGAGATATGTTATATAGAGGCTGTTTGGGATCTGGAATGCACCTTGCCTGAGTGATTGGGAATGGTTGATATAAGTATAGTATTAATCAGAATAGATGTGTCAATTAAAAATTTTATTGTGGTAGATGGTGAATGGATATTCCAAGGGAAAAGGAAAGAAATGATTGATGGATCTCTAGTCTTGGGGATATTTAGTTTATACACACACACACACACACACACACACACACACACACACACACACACATATATTCTGGTGTAAGTGTATGGGTATGTATGTTTGTATATTTGTTTATCCATTTTTTTTCTTATTCCCCAGGGTGGAGGGAAATAGAAGGGATAGAAAAACATTTGTTATTTAAAAGAATGAATTTAATTTTAAAAAGAATAAAACAAGTGCAGCATATTAGTTAAAAATTTATTTCTGTCTCTGCCTCTCTGTCTCTCTCTGTCTCTCTCTGCCTCTATCTCATATATGAACAGATTATTTTTATTATTATTATTATTATAGGCATAGGAAGAGCTTCAAGGAAACTCAAAGATTCAGATATTGCTGAATAATATTAAAATATTACTGAGATTTTCACATTTTGTGATTAGTAAGTAATAATATTTAACAAGATTAAAGTTGTATTCTGGGGCAAGGGAATTAATTATCATGCATACTCAAGCTTTCTGAGAAAACCAATCCTCTTATATGTTGATACACACATATGACAGGAAATTATCATGATATATAGGCATATTTATAAATTATTGTTAATACTTTCTGATGGGGGAAGAAAGATGGAGAGAGAAAGAGACAGAGAAAGAGACAGAGAGAGAGAGAGAGAGAGAGAGAGAGAGAGAGAGAGAGAGAGAGAAAGAAGAAGAAGAAGGAGAAGAAGAAGAAGAAGAAAACATAAATAAGATCTGCTCAATATAAATACCAGTCATGATTCCAAAGGGCTGTTGCTGAAAAATGATACTTACCTCATGAAATAGAATGAGATTCACATTTTTGGACAAGACTAATGTGTGTGTGTGTGTGTGTGTGTGTGTGTGTGTTTTTCCATTAACTAACCATAGTTGTTATAAGGGTTTTGTTTTCCTTTTTTTTTCTCCTTGTGGGGAGGTAGAAAAAGAAAAGAGAGAAAAAGGCTTATTTAAAGGAATGCATTTAATTTAAAAGAGAAACAAACTAGTTTAACATGTTAGTTGAAAGCTTTTGTTATGATCCTTTCATCTTTACATTTCTGCAGCAATTGAGTTAGTCTCACCTTTGTTATATGGTACACACCTCTGCTTGTGACTTCCTAGGGTCATCCAAAATGTCACCACGAGCAGTGGACCCTGAAAGGAAGACAATGAACATTCATTCACTCAGACAGGGAAATGCTACAGGGTGCCATAAAATCCTACCGCATTAGACAATTATGCTAGCCTCAGAATTCGACAAACTTTGATTATAATGCAGATTCTACTTGATCCCCTGAAGGATCACAATCAGTCTAGGAGTTCCTCATTCAAGGCCCCCAAAGGGAATTTTGCTTTTCAACTGTCTCCACTCTAGTAAAAATTAATTGAAGGAATTGACTGCTTTCCCCTCAAGAATTGAGTAATAAACCCTCTTGTATCCATTAAGGCTCTTTGAGAGTGAGAGTTCCCCAAAGCACCAACCAGGCAATTATTGTAAATCTGTCTGTAGTGAGCCTTCAGTAAAGAGAAAAGTTAGTCTTGAAAACTTACTTAGAAATGGAATAGCCTTCCTTTTCATGTGATCACACCGACTAACTCCCTTATGACAACTCCTCATGAGTGACCTTCTAGGAAAAGAAGAATTAAAATTTGAAACCCTTGCTTATAAATATAAATAAATAAATACATTTGATGAAATACTGATGATGTTAAATCAGCCTGTCTGGGCTTTTGCTAGTTAGCTGGCAATGTGACATTGAAATAAACTCAAATCATTGATGATCTGCTAATATGCCTTCTCATATTTTTGTCTTCATGACCTTGTGCATTAGAGAAGTTTCCAACTAAATTTATATCATTTGAAATATACATTTTGCATCCTCTAATAATATATTACAAAAGAAATGGATTTGACAAAATTTAAAATAAATTAGAACTAATGTATGAATATTGATTAACTTAACCTAGAGTATAATTGAGGGAATAGAGTATGTCTCACTTGTCTTTTTTAATCTCCTACAAGTACAGAATACTTATACATAGTAAAAGTACAAGCATATAGTAAGTGCTTAATGAATGCTTATTGAATTAATAAGCAAATCAATGAAGCATCTTATATATAATAAATACAATCTTTCATCATATATTGATTAATCTTAAAAATAAAACCTTTAGTTGTCTAAAAATATTACAAAAAATTGTCACTCATTATAGAATTATAGAATTTCAGACCCGTGTAATCCAACATTTATCCACAAAATCAATCCCCACTACCATATATTTGATAACACAGTAAGCTGTTCTCTAATTGAATATTTCTAGTGAGGGTGACTCAGTTATACTGTCAGTGATCCATTCCACTTTGGGATAACTCTACTTGTCAGAAGGGGCATCGTTGCTGTTATTGATGGCATTACTATTGTTGTTGATGATGTAGGTTTTCCTCCTGACATAAAGCCCATTTTTTTTTCTCTTTTTAGATTCCATCCATTGCTCCAAGTTTAAATCTTTAGGATGAAACAAAACAATTCTAATTTTTCTTCAACATAGCACACCCCCAGACATTTGATAACAGTAATCACATCTTACTAGGCTTGCCTTCTCCAAATTAAATGTCCTGCTTCTTTTAATTGAGCCTCACTCTCCAAATTCTAGAGTCTGCACAGACTCTCATTCTATTCAAGACTGTGATTTAAAATCCTTATCGCTCTCTTCTCTACACCATACAACTCATTCATTTTCTTCTTCATCATCTGTGCCATAAACTGAACACAACTTCACATGTTATTGGCCTAGGGGCATGACTATCACATTGTATTCCTGGATACAGTGCCTTTCCTAATTCAGTCCAGGATCAATTTCAAATTGTCAGACACCTTAATATAATGGTTCTCATAAGGTAGTACAGTAAGTTTAACAAGATTTGTGGGGAATTATATGCAACTTACAGTTACAACTGCATGAGCCTCTCAGCTCTTCCACAGTATGCTACAATTCCTCATGGCAAAGTGAGAGAAAAAACGTTAGGAAACATTGCCTTTGTTTCAGATCCTAGGATTGGGAAGACAGGCACAGTTACACATATTAAAGTCTGTCTCGACAATGAAAAGTAGTACTTATCTTCTATTATTACTAAGAGGCCTTTCTATGTTGAATCATTTTCCTTGTTTTCAAGAGAAATGTTAGAAGAATATGGCTATTCAGCTACATATATCTTTTTCTAATGAATATTGTGATTGCTCTACTTAAACAGTCTATAAGTATATCAACTTTGCAGCCAATTAATTTACAATTCTCAATAATTTACATTTATATTTTCTACCCATAATCTTTAGCCATGCTTATGCTCAAAACAACTAGTCCAGGCTTATAAATATAATAAGCTGACATTGCCTATTGATTTAAATTGATAGAACTTCTTCTATCTCTAAAACAAGCAGGTTTCCATTAAAAATCAACCTAGTAGCTTAAGAAGTTAGTGGAACAGCTATCTTTTTAATTATAAGCTCCATATTTCTCCTCTTTCCTTAGCCTACTCTGAAGTTGTAACTTTAATAATTGTCATCTGCGTATCTTAATTAAGTTGTCTGCACCATTCAGAGACTGTGATGAAAATCTATTTCTTCTGACACTCCCATTCAACTTGAAACTGAAATCCAAAAGGGAAGTAACTGCTTTGAAAATGTGGTGTATTTATTCTTTCTTGAGGTACTGACTAGAGTGATGAATAGTCAGAGAGCAATGACATTGACATGATATGAACTGAGGATCATAGGATAGTATTTAGTTCTGGAAGGAAGATGAGTGATCAGCCAGTTTGAACTTTTCCTTTAACATAGAGGAGATGGGAAGACCTACAGTACCTCCTAGAAATAAAACAATAACAAAAGGATGTCACATTCATCATAAGGGACTGGAATGTGAAAATAGGGCATTGAATTATAATTGGAATAACAGGCAATGATGCAAGGAAGAAATTAATAGAGTTTTGTCAAGATAGCTCACTGGTCATAATAAACACTCTTTCAACAACACAGGAGGCAATTCTACACATAAACATCAGCAGATTGTCATTATAGAAATCAAATTGATTGTATATTTTGCAGCCAAAGTTAGAGAAGTTCTATACAGTCAGTTAAACCAACTCATGGAAATGATTGTGGCTCAGATCATGAGTTTCTTGTTGCAAAATTCAGACAAATTGAAGAAATGGGGAAAACCATCAGATCAGATCACATAGGTATGACCTAAATAATATCCCTTATACATATGAAGTGGAGGTGATGAATAGATTTAAGGGATTCGATATTGTAAAAACATTGTCTGAAGAATTTGCAATATTGTGCAGGAAAGAAAACCATTGTGCAGCAAGAAAACCATTAAAGAAAAAGAAGAGCAAGGAAGCAAAATGGCTTTCTGATGAGGCATTGTAAATAGCTGAGAAATGAAGAAAAAGGAAGGGAAAAGAAGATCGGAAAGATATACCCAACTGAATGCATAATTCCAGAGAACACAAAGGAAAGAGAAAAAGGTTTCTTAAAGAAGCAATGCAATGAAATGGAAGAAAACAAAAGAATGGGAAAGAAAAGAGATTTCTTCAAGAAAATTAGAGATATCAAAGGAACATTTCATGAAAAAATTGTTATGAAAAAAGACAAAAATGGTAGGGACTTCACATAAGCAAAAGAGATTAAGAAGAGGTGACATGAATACACTAAGGAACTATGCAAGAAAGATCTTAACATTGTTGATAACAAAGATGGTATGATTACTGATCTAGAGCCAGACATCTTAGAAAAGGAAGTCAACTGGACCTTAGGAAGCATTGCTAACAATGTCTAGTGGATGTGACAGAAATCCAGCTGAGCTATTTAAAATCCTAAAAGATGGTGCTGTTAATGTTCTACAGTCAATATGCCAGTAAATTTGGAAAACCCAACAGTGGCCACTGAAGTGGAAAATATCAGTTTATGTCCCAATCCTAAAGAAAGGCAAAGGCAAGGACTCAAGGAATGTTTACATTACTTAACAATTACACTCATTTCACATTCCAGCAAGATTATGTTTAAGATTCTACAAGCTAGGTTTCAGCAATATGTGAACAGAGTATATATCAGAAAAGTAGATTAGTTTCTAAGAGGCAGAGGAACTAAAGACCAAATTGCCAAAAATCATTGACTTATGGAGAAGGCAAAGAAACTCGAGTGAGATATCTATTTCTGTTTTACTGACTACACTAAAGCCTTGGATTGTGTGGATCACAATATTTGGTAAGTCTTCAGAGAGATGGGAGCACTAGTTCGTCTTATTTGTCTCCTGAGGAAGCAGCAGTTGGAACAGAACATTATTGGTTTAGGATTGGAAAAGGATTACAAGGGTGTATATTTTCATCTTATTAATTTAACTTATATGAAGAGTACATTATGTAAAATGCCAGACTGGATGAATTAAAAGCCAGAATTAAGGTTGCTAGCATTAATATCAACAAAATCAGATACATAGACAACATCATTGATGGCAGTAAAGAATTAAAAGAAAAACTTCCTGATGAGGCTTGAAAGAGGAGAGTGTAAAATAAAACAAAATAAGCTCTTGGCAACTGGTCACATCACTTTCTGGCAAAGAGAAGAAGAAGAAACGGAAGCAGTGTCACATTTAAATTCTTGGCCTCAAACATCACTGCAGATGGTGACTGCAGCCATGAAATTAAAAGATGCTTGCTCCTTCTAAGAAAAACTGTAGCAAATCTGGACAACACACAAGACCTTGTTAACGAAGGTCCATATAGTCAAAGTTATGCTTTCTTTTGTTTTGTTATTCTTGGTTTTTCAGTAGTAATGTATGACTGTGAGAATTAGACTACAACGAAAGATGAACACAGAAGAATCAACACTTTTGTGTTTTGGTGTTGGAGAAGACTTTTGAGAGTCCCTTGGATCGCAAGGAGATCAAATCAGCCAAAACTTAAAAAAAATTTAATCTATTCCCTAGAAGATCAAATACTGAAGATTAAGTACTTTGTCAAAAAATGAGAAGGGTGGACTGATTGGAAAAGACTTTAATGTTGGGAAAGATTGAAGACTAAAGGAAAAGGGCATAGCAGAGCATGTGATAGTAAAGTTAGAAACAACAAACAAGAATTTAGACAGACTTCATGAGATAGTGGAGGATAGCAGGACCTGGCGTACTATGGTGCATGCAATCACAAAGAGTCAGACAAAACTGAATGACTGAACAACAACCTAGTCCCAGAGAATTCAAGTGAATTTCTTAAAACTCTGCAGAAAGCATGGGTTTGGATTCTGACTCATTGTCATAATGTTTTTGTGAAATAATTAATATTTGTAAAGCATGTAGCATGGAAACTGGAAAATAGTATGTGCTAAATTAATACTTGTTCCCTTCTCTCTTCCTATTCTTCCAAAGTAATTCTGGGGAAATTGTATTACTTCTTAAGATCTCAGTTTCCTAAATTTTATGAACCTGTGGCATTGGGTTCTTCTCCTCTTAGACAAAGCTGAAACAATTTTAAACATGCCCCCCACACCAAAAAAAAAAAAAATAACATTGGGCTGCCCTCACACCCACTGCTTCTTGTACCTAATTCCCAATGTCTAGAACAGTGACACTGTAACACAATCAGCAACCAGGCATGGTAGAGGAAGTAGCATTTTATTCTTTGGGCCTTGGTTTCCTCATTTATAGAATTGGAATGAATAATATTTTGTCTCCTAGAAAGTAATGGACCGTACTGGAAGACTACTGAAATCTTTTTTATAAAAGCTTTAGAATCTATGATTTAGATTAATGTAACTTTATTATTTAATTGTATCAGGAGATATAAAAAAGAAGACAGCAGTACTACTAATCTCTCTGAATTCTATAGTTTTGTAAAGCTAGAAAATGTGAAAATTTGGGGTTTTCCCATCTTCATTCCTTTTTGTTATACAGCCTAATCTGAATAATCATTATGTGTCAGGAACTGAATTGCTCAGTGATTATACTCACTGTATTTCTAAAGTTAAGGTGCAGAGAAGAAAATTCTATTTTACTAGATTTGCACTGTACTTTTAGTTTCATGGAATACATCTGGGAAAGTCAGTTGAATATCAGCTTACCTGTCAGTAATAGCACCCTAAAAGGAATAAAAGTGCCTTCAGTTTCTGTTACATTTAAATAGTGTTATTATGCTTTTTATTGATATTACTCTGTTTTACAATATTTTCCTTTTATAGACAAAGTTTGGCTTGGGAGCCTATGGATTTTTAGTCATTTGTTAGTAAATATTGCAAATGTAAGACACAAATATCTATTATCTGGTATCGATATCCTGGAATTGATAATATATGGATTGCCCTTAATATGCATTTCAATTTACTTTTCCAGATCAATCAATTTAGCACTTTATTTCATTAAAAACACTCACACTTTTATCAATAAGTCAGTTAAGAAGCATGTGTTAACAGTGACTAAACTAAATGATGGGGATAGAAAGATAGAAGACCTTGCCCTCAGAGGTCTTATATACTCTCAGGGGAGACAACATGTGCATATAAAGCTAAAAATAAAATAGATAAAGGATCCAAAAGTATTTGACCTAGGGAAAGTTCTAGCAGCTAGAGATCTCAGAAAAGGCTTTCTGTGGAAGTTGACACTTGAGCTGAATTTTGAAGGAAACTTGTGATTCTAAGAGGCACAGATGAAGAGGAATGACCTTGCTGGCATTAGACAGCCAGTGCAAAGAAACAGAGATGGTAAATGTAATGTTGCACATTAAATTTAACAATAATCAAGACAATTTAATGGAACTGTAGAATGTGTAATGAGAATAATATGGGGGGTGGAGTCAAGATGGAGTCCACCTTCCCCAATCCATGTAAAAAGGGGGCTCTAAACAAACTTTGGAGCTGCAGAACCCACAAAATGACACAGAGAAGCTAACCTCCCGCTGAGGACAGCCCAGCAGGCTGGCAGGAATTGGCCAGCTCAATGCTTTGGGACCCCAGCCCAGCCCCACACCAAGGCTTTAGCCCCAGGGAGGGCCTGACCAGCCGCAGGCTGGAGGCACTCCATATCAGCAGCATCTGTAGCCTTTTCCAGATTTATCAACACATAGATGCAAAGGACAAAGTGAGAGGTCAGTGCAGTCTGGACTTTGGGACCCAGTAAGTGGGAGTGCATGGCTTTTGCCCCTGGGGTGAGAAGCCGCTCAGATGCCGGCACAGCCAGCCAGCACCACATAGGAGCTTCTGGCCTGTAGAGTGTAGGGGGTCCAAGCACCAATCTGAGGGGTAATCACTCTGGCTTTAACCTTATTATATCTGGATTGCATTCTAGGGTGGAGGTCCTGGGGTGTGTGTCAAGCCTGCCAGAGTGTGTGGAGACCTCAGAGAGGGGACCCATCTAATACCTCTGGCAGCTGAGAAAACCCCAGCATTCAGGACGAAAGCTCCCCTGTCTTGTGGCAGAGTCCTACTGTGGCAAAAAGCCCAGGGGTCAAGTGACTGAGTGGCAACATGACCAGGTAAAGGAAACAAAGCAAACAAAAGATTACAATATTAGACTCCTGTTTTGGGGACAAAAAGGAGCCAAGCATGAAACAGGAGGAAGACAGTGAAGTCAAAACTCCTGTACCAAAAGCTTCAAAGGAAAATATGAGCTGGTTATAGGCCATAGAGGACATTAAGAAGAAGATAAGAGAAGTGGAGGAAAAATTGGGAAGAGAAATGAGAACAATGCAAGAAAATTATGAAATGAGAGTCAACAGCCTGATTGAAGAAAAGAACACCTTGACAAATAGACTAACTCAAATGGCAAAAGAGGCTCAAAAAGACAATGAGGAGAAGAATGCCTTAAAAAGACTAATTTGCCAGATGCAAAAAGAATCTCAAAAGCTCAATGAGGTGAATCATTGCTTCAGAATTAGATCAGAGCAAATGGAAGCTAATGACTTTATCAGAAATCAAGATGCTGCTAAACAGATCCAAACAAATGAAAGAATAGAAGGCTATGTGAAATATGGGAAAAACCACTGACTTGGAAAATAGATCCAGAAGAGAGAATTTAAAAATTATTGGACTACCTGAAAGCCATGATCGAAGTAAGAACCTAGAAATCATCCTCCAGGAAGTTCTCAAAGAAAACGGCCCTGATGTTTTAGAACCAGAGGGCAAAATAGAGGTTGAAAGAATCCACCTATAACCTCCTGAAAAAGATCCCCAAAATAAAGTTCCTAGGAATATTATATCCAGGTTCCAGAATTCCCAGTTTAAGGAGAGAATATTATAAGCAGCCAGGAAGAAACAATTTGAATATTGTGGAAACACAATCAGGATAATGCAGGATCTGGCAGCTTCTACACTGAGGGATCAAAGGGCTTGGAAAATGATATTGTGGAGGTCAAAGGAGCTGGGATTAAAACCAAGAGTCATCTACCCAGCAAAATTGAGTATCATGTTTCAGGGGAAAATATGATCATTCCATGGAATAGAGGACTTTCAAGCATTCTTCCTGAAAAAACCAGAGTTGAATACAAAATTTGACATTCAGATACAAGAAGCAAGAGAAGCCTGAGAAGGTAAACAGGGAAAAGAAATCATAAGGAACTTATCAAAGTTGAACTATTTACATTCCTATGTGGAAAAACAATAATTGTAACTGATGAAACTTTTCTCGGTAATTGAAGGGAATATATATATTTATATATATGTCTATATATATGTCTATATGTCTATATATGAAGGTATATGGGCATATGAATACATATGTGAATGTGTGTATATATGTTTACAGGTATACATAGATGGAGGGCACAGGACCAATTTAACAGCATACTTAAAAGGTGAAATTAAGAGGTGAGAGAGGAATATAATGAGAGGAGATAGGGAAAGACAAAATGAGATAGTTTACCTACCTCACATAGAAGAGGCAAGGGGAAATGGTTACAATGGAGGGGAAGTATAGGAAGGCAAAAGGGACTGGATCAAAGTAGAGAATAGAAAAAGTGGGAGGTGGGATAGGAGGGAGGGAAATACAATCAGTCTTTTACAATATATCTACTATGCTATTGTTTTGCATTAGACACACATGTACAACCCATACTGAACTGCTTATCTTCCCAGTAAGGGTGGGCATCAAGGGAGAAACGGAATGAATCTGGAATTCGGAGTTTTAAAATCAAATATTCATATATATATATACACTATTATTAATACTATTTTACATGTAATTGGGAAAGAAGATATACAGGCACTGGGGCATAGAGATCCACTGGAAAAGTCGAAAGTGGTATGGGAGAGAGCAGATTGAAGGAGGGAATAACCTGTGGGACTGCTTTTTTGGGGCAGTGGGTAGGGGAAAAATGGGGAGAAAATTTGTAACTCAAAATCTGGTGGAAATGAATGATATAAATCAGAAGTTAATAAAGCATTTGAAAAAAGTAATAATATGTAATTCATATAAAAAATGTAGGCTGGAGCAAGTCTATGAATTTTTAATGCCAAATGGGAGTTTTTATTTTATTTTTTAAATTTAATTTATTTAGTTTTAGTTATCACCATTTATTTCCATAAGTTTTATTTTTTTTCTCCTTCTCCCCCCTTCCCTCCCCAAGAGAGGGAAGGGGAAGGCAGGGGAGTGAAGGCAAAGGCAGGGGAGGGAAGGGGAGAGGAGGAAAGGGAAGGGAAGGGGATGGAAGGGAATGGGAGGGAAGGAAGGAAAAAGAGAAGACTCCACATCTCTGGATGTGCATGGGAATTTCCCTCATGAGTCCTTTGGAAATGTTTTAGCTCCTTGCATTGCTGAGAAGGGTAAGTCTTGCAAAATCAGTCATCGCACACAGTGGCTTTTACTTGTACAATGTTTTCCTGTTTCTGCTCACTTCACTCAGCATCAGTTCATATAAATATTTACATGTTTTTCTGAAGTCTGCATGTTTATCACGTCTTATAGCACAATACTATTTCATTACATCCACACAACACAACTTGTTCAGTCATTCCCCAATTTATCAGCATTGCTTCAATTTCCAGTTCTTGGCCACTACAAAGAGAGCTGCTATGAATATTTTTGTAAGTGTGGGCCCTTTTCTCATTTTTATGATCTCTTTGGGATAGTTAACCCTAGAAGTTGTATCGCTGGGTCAAAAGATATGCATGTTTTTATAGTAACTTTGGACATAGTTCCAAATTGCTCTGCAGAATTTGTTCGATCAATTCACAGCTCTACCAACAATGAATTAGTGTTCCAACTTTACCTTATCTTCTTCAACATTTACCATTTTCCTGTTGTGTCATGTTAGTCAATCTGATAGGTGTGATGTGATAGCTCAGAGTTGTTTGGATTTGAATCTCTCTAATTAATAATGATTTAGAGCATTTTTTCATATAACTATAGATAGCTTTGATTTCTTCCTCTGAAAACTGCCTGTTCATATCCTTTGACAATTTATCAATTGGGGAATGACTTGTATTCTTGCAAATTTGACTCTGTTCTCTATATATTTTAGAAATGAGGCCTTTGTCAGAGAAACTAGTTGTAAAAAGAATATTTCCCAATTTTCTGCTTCCTTCCTAATATTATTTGCACTGACTTTGTTTGTACAAATCTTTTTTAATTTAATCAAAATTATCCATTTTGCATTTTATAATGTTTTCTATCTCTTGTTTGGTCATAAATTCCTCTGTTCTCCATAAGTCTGACGGAAAAAGAAATCTATTCCTTTTTCCCCTATTTTTTATGGTATCAGCCTTTATATCTAAATCATTTCCCCATTTGGACTTTATTTTGGTATATGGTGTCAGATATTTGTCTATGCTCAGTTTCTGCCATACTATTTTCCAGTTTTCCCAGGAGATTTTGTCAAAGAGTGAGTTCTTATCCTAGAAGCTGGGATCTTTGGGTTTTTCAAACAGTATATTGCTATGATCATTGACTACTGTGTCTTTGGTACCTAACCTATTCTACTGATCTACCCCTCTATTTCTTAGCCAGTACCAAGTGGTTTTGATGACTGCTGCTTTATGCTATAATATAAGATCTGGCATGGCTAGGCCACCTTTCCTAGCAGTTTTTAAATTAAATCCTTTGATATTCTGTATATTTTGTTTTTTGAGATGAATTTTGATATTATTTTTTCTAGATTTATAAAATAATTTTTGGTAGGTTGATTTGTATGAAACCAAATAAGTTAATTAATTTAGGTAGAATTGTCATTTTTACTATATTAGTGTAACCTACCAAGGAGCAACTGATGCTTTTCCAATTAGTTAGATCTCACTTTATTTGTGTGAAAAGTGTTTTGTAATTGTGTTCTTATAGTCCCTGGGCTTGTTTTGGAAGTTAGACTCCCAAATATTTTATAATGTCTACAGTAACTTTAAATGGAATTTCTCTTTCTATCTCTTGCTGTTGCCTTTGTCAGTAATATATAGAAATATTGAAGATCTATGTGGGTTTATTTTATATCCTGCAACTTTTCTGAAGTTGTTTATTATTTCAAGTAGTATTTTTTTTATTTAATTCTTTAGGATTCTCTAAGTATGTCATCATATCATCTGCAAACAGTGACAACTTTGTTTCTTCTTTGCCTACTCTAATTCCTTCAATTTCTTTTTATTCTCTTATTGTTAAAGCTAATGTTTCTAGTACAGAATAACAGCGGTGATAATGGACATCCTTGTTTCACCCCCAATCTTATTGGAAATGCAACTAGCTTATCCCCATTATATATAGTTGTTACTGATAGTTTTAGGTAGATGCTACTGTTAAGGAAGGCTCCATTTTTTCCTGCCTCTAGTGGGTTTTGTTTTTTTGTTTTTGTTTGTTTGTTTTGATTTTTGTAGGGGGGAAGGTAGGGCAATTGGGGTTAAGTGACTTGCCCAAGGTTCCCTGACTAGCTTTTGTATTAAGAGTCTGAGGCCACATTTGAACTCAGGTCCTCTTGACTCCAGGGCCAATGCTCTATTCACTGCACCACCTGTAGTGTTTTTAATAGGAATGGGTATTGCATTTTGTCAAAAGCTTTTTCTGAATCTATTGAGATTGGTTTCCTGTTAGTTTTGTCATTGATATGATCAATTATGCTGATAGTTTTCCTAATATTAAACCAGTTCTGCATTCCTGGTATAAATCCTACAAGATCTAAGTATATTATTCTCATGATAAGTTGCTGTAATAATTTTGTTAATATTTTATTTAAAATTTTTTTATCTATATTCATTAGGGAAATTGGTTTTAATTTCATTTCTCCATTTTGGCTCTTCCAGGTGTAGGTATAAGTATGATATTTTTATCATAAAATAATTTTATATGACTCCTCTGTCAATTTTCCCAAATAGACTATATTATATTGGAATTAATTGTTCTTTATATGTTTGATAGAATTCACTTTTAAATCCATCTGGCCCTGGAGACTTTTTCCTAGGGAGTTTGTTGATGTGTTTTTCAATTTCTTTTTCTGAGATAGGGTTATTTAAGTAATTTACTTCCTCTTCTGTTAATATGCACAATTTATTTTGTAGATATTCATACATTTCAGCGAGCTTTTCATATTTATGGGCACACAATTGACAAAATAATTCCTAAATATTGTTTTAATTTCCATTTCATTGGTGGAGAATTCACCCTTTTCATTTTTGATACTGGTAATTTTGTTTTCTTTTTTCTTTTGTAAAATCAAATTAATTAAAGATTTATAAAATTTATTGTTTTTTTCATAAAAACAGATCTTAATTTTATTTATTAGTTTAATAGTATTCTTAATTTCAGTTTTCTTTAATCTTTCCTTTGCTTTTTAGTATTTCTAATTTGTTTTTAATAGGGGATTTTTAATTTGTTCTTTTTACTTTTTCAGTTGCATGCTGAAATCATCGATCTCCTCTTTTTTTTTATTTTATTCATGTAAGCATTCAGAAATAGAAAACTTCTCCAAGAACCACTTTCACTACATTCTATAAGTTTTGATATGGTGTCTCATTATTGTCATTCTCTTGAATGAAGTTATTGATCATTTCTTTTTTTTTTTTTTAAGCAATTGGGGTTAAGTAACTTGCTCAAGGTTACACGGCCAATTATTTCTGGGTGTGGTGCTAAGTATCTGAGGCCGGATTCAATCCCAGGTCATCCCGACTCTGGGGCCAGTGCTCTTACTTGGTGTGCTACCTGACTGTCCCTTACTGATTGTTTCTGATTTGTTGTTTGACACACTTAATCTTTAAGATTAGATTATTTAGTTTCCAATTAATTTTAGTCTTTCTTACATATAATTTTATTGCATCATGAACTGAAAAGGATGCATTTCATGTTTCTGCCTTTCTGCAGAATTGGGAGGTTTTTATGCTCTATTACATGATCAATTTTTGTGTATATGCCATATACCACTGAGAAAAAGTTATATTCCTTTCTATCCCCATTCAATTTTCTCCAGAGGTCTACCCTATCTACCTTTTCTAAAATTCTATTCAACTCCATAACTTCTTTCTTGTTTATTTTGAGGTTAGATTTATCAATTTCAGAGAAGGGAAGGTTGAGGCCCCCCATTAGTACACTTTTGTTGTCTATTTCTTCCTGTAACTCACTTAACTTCTCTTCTAAGAATTTGGATGCTATACCACTTGGTGTATATACATTTAGTAATGATATTACTTCATTGTCTATGTTGATTTTTAGCAGGATATAGTTTCCTTCATTATTTCCTTTTATTAAATGTATTGTTTCTTTTGCTTTTTTTGAGATTAGTATTGCTACCCCTGCTTTTTTTTAGTTTAGCTGAAGCATAACACATTGTACTTCAGCCTTTTCCTTTACCCTTTGTATATCACCCTGTTCCAAATGTGTTTCTTGTAAACAACATATTGTAAGAATTATGGTTTTTAATTCATTCTGTTCTCCACTTCTGTTTCATGGGAGAGTTCATCCCATTCACATTCACAGCGATGATTACTCTCTGTGTCTTTCTCCCTATCATATTCCCCCACCCCATTTGTGTTTTTATTTATCTTATCTCCTTTCCCTTCCTCAAAACAGTTTTGCTTTTGACCACTTCCTCCCTCAATCTTGCCTCCCTTTAAAGAGCAGGAAGGTGAAAGGGAATGGGACAACCTTATTCTCATTGAATTTTGCTTAAGGAGGGAATACCATACATACTCAATTGGGTATCTTACTCTACAGGAAAATAGGGAGGAATGGGATAAGAGAGGGGATGATAGAAGGGAGGGCAGATTGGGGGAGAAGGTAGTTAGAAGCAAATATTTTTGAAAAGGGATAGGGTCA
>NW_027186457.1:7592987-7646334 GCF_028583685.1 Petaurus breviceps papuanus | reverse complement strand
GGGGGGGTTGGATAGAATGGAGAGAAATATAGTTAGTCTCCCACAATATAACTACTATGGAAATGATTTCGGTAACTATACATGTACAACCTATATTGAATTTCTTACCTTCCCAGTGGGGTGGGTGAGGAGGAAAGAAGGGGAAAAAATCTGGAACTCAAAGTTTTGAAAACAAATGTTAAAAAAAATTACATGCAAATAGGAAATAAGATATACAGGCACTGGGGTATAGAAATACCTCTTATTGTACTATAAAGTTAGGGGGATGATGGGGGAGGATATAATAGAGAACAGATTGGGTATTCAGTAGGCTTGCTATTTTGGGTTGGGGGGCAGGGGAAAAACAGGGGAAAAATGTAATTCCAAATCTTGTGGAAATGAATGTTGAAAACTAAAAAGAAAAGATGAAAAAAATGTGGCAGGGAAAAAAAAATCTTCCCTCCCTTCTATCAGCCTTTTTCCTTTGTCTTTCCCTTGTCCCTTATTACTTCTTCCCTCCTTTCTAGCCACCTCATCCTTTTCTTTCCTCTTCCCCTCCTACTGCCTGTAGGACAAATTAGATTTCTATAGTTAAGTGAGTATATTATACCTTCCTTGAACCAAATCCTATGAGAGTAAAGTTCAAATAATGCTCACCTCCCTCCCTTCTTTGTCTCTAATATAATATGTTTTTGTGCCTCTTCATGTGATATGGGGCAATTGGACTTTTTAAGGTCAAGGAAGGGTGAAAGTGACTTACTGTTTACTGTGCTATCTTGGCTCCTGGAAGTTTAAATTGGAAATTTGTATTTTAAAGTCAAATCAACAAGCAATTATGGAGGGCTTACCATGCTTCTAGACATCAATGTTGGCTTTTGTTTTCAAAGAGGACCAATGACATCAGGGAGTGATATCTTGTCTCATGGCTAAATTGGATTTAAATGAGTCAGAGATGCACAAAATCATCAGCTTCACTCTCCTTTCCAGGGTCATCAAAGTCCAGTGCCAAGGAAAATATCAAGACTACTGGCAATGGCCTATGATGCTGTGGGCAAACTTGATTTCTTTGACATCTGACCAAGCCTTAAGCATGCCACAATTCCTACTTCAGTTGTCTTCATGGCTGATAGAACATATTTTTTTTCTCATCTGCCCATTCCACTGGCAGAAGTCTTCACATGTTTGGGGTAGAAACTCTACTAACTCACCAATAGATTCAAGGACCATTGGTTAACCTCAACCTGGTTTATCCTATCTGCAGAGAAGTTTGCTGAGGTATAGTCATTGTGTATGCTTGTAATGGCAAGCATAGAAATAGTTCACACCTTATTTCAACAATTGAATTAACACATTTTTTTCAGTTCAAGTTTCTTTTGAGCTTTGTATCAAGTCTTTTAAGAAACAGAATGTTTGAATCCCACAACTTGTGAACTCTAGAACTCATGAATTCCTGCAACAGGAAGGAGAGGAACTAATGACCATACATAAGGAGAATGTTCAGGCTAGAGACAAAAATAAACTGAGAAGAGGATTCTTGTGGGGCAGAGTCAAGAAGGAGAAAACTTGTGGTATCCCTGCACTCTGTCTGCTCTGTCTGTGTTGATGTTTGTTTGTGATACTTTTTATGCTTACTGGAAACCATGAAATAGGATTTTCTCATTGTATGTTTGCAGAAGTCCTCAAGGAGGGTTTTGGTGGTCCTGGGATTTTACTCATGATCTGTGCTGACCTTGGATCTGTGTTGATTTCTATGTTGATGATATGTTTTAAGTTCTCAGACCTTCTTGTTGGGTCTGAGTTGATTTCACAGGCAAATAGTGAATTGATGATGGTGCTGGCAGTATGTATGAATATTATTATGGCTCTCTTAAGCTTTATCTTCCCAGAAACAGGAACTGTGAAGGACTTGAGGTGGACTGGACACTGCAAACTTCAATATGGAATAGGAACTAGACAAGGGGCTGGATAAGGAGGTGGACAAAAACTGGAAGCTGCCTGTCTTTGAACCCAGTTGCCTGTTGGAGCTGGGACCATGGAAGAGGAACCATGGAAGCTGAGAGCCAGTCTCTAGTCAAGATGAAATAAGACTATACTTGGATATTGTGTACTAACTGAGAAGATTGTGATTTATTGTGACCTAGGGGTGGAAAACTTTGACTTTTGTACTTTATGATTGAATTAAGTATGTTGTGATTGATTAAGTGAATGTACTTTGTTTAAAACTATGTGACCATTTTGGTGAAATCTATGTGGCCATTTTAGTGATAAGTTGTTGAGCTGTGACATTGTAAAGGCTGTATTTTGATTTTCTGTGATAAGTTGTAACATTGTGAATGCTGTATTTTGATTTTCTATGAATGTTTTGCTTTGATTTGTTATTGAATAAATAGAGAGCTCACTATACTATATAATAAGAATCTTGAAAGCTGTTCACAGGAGCAGCCCTCTGGAAAGCTGCTTGTGTATGTCCTTACAATGCTATAGCCATAGGTGAGAGTTGAATGTCATGTAGAAACCAAGGCGGATAAGCAGCCCTGAAAAAGGTCTCAATAAGCCCTCATCCCAGAGATATTGTTCCTCCTTGAACACCCTATACATCCCTCTAAAAGTCATAGGAAGTCATTAGTGTTTATTGTTCCTGGAAATTACATGATCAGACCTGATCTTTATGAAAATCAATTGTCATCTCTGTAAAGCATAGAGTGGAGAGAGGAAAGATATGAGGTGGAGTTCCTAATTAAGAAAATGGTACAGTAGTCCAATTGAGAGGTGATAAAGGAAAGATTACTTTGAACCAGATGTATCAGTCAAGGTTTCAAGAAAGACAGCAGTTGCAGTAGGCTTTGATGCATGTCTAGGACTCAGATCACTGGACTTGGTAGTAGGACTGATGGAGTGAGGAGAATATCTTCCAGATGGAGGTCAAAATATCGATAAACACCAAGAGAAGTGAAATCATGGGAATACATTCAGGAATGAGTGTCTAGGCTAGTTTGACTGGATTATAGAAATTTCAAGGAGAATAAGGTAAAATAAGCCTGGAAAGATAACATAAAGGCAGGGGAAATCATAGGAGGTTCCTAAGCAACCTATGGAGAGTTCTATTAGTGGCTTGGAGCAGTCCACATGGAGAAAATATGTAACAAGTTGAAAATTATGTTGAAGCAACAACTGCAATGATGAAACAGTGAAAAGGAAAACAGACACAGTCACCCAAAAATCAAGTATAAACTTTTGTATAGAAATGTTTATCTGCAGGGTCATAGAATCTACTAAATCCAGATTGTCCTTATCTCCATTCACTTGAGTTCATATAAATAATAAACCATCTGTCCCTTACCCACATGGAATTGCTAATCATCATTCATAAACTGAGCACTTTGATTCTAAAATTTTGGTTAAGATGATTTTATTCAATACGGAATATAGTATAGCTGTTATTAAGCTATAATATACAGATAGTCTATGAAATAACTATACAATTACTAAAGAAGAAGGTTCTGAATACTTGAAATTTATATATATGAATAATGTGATTTTATTCAATAAAGAACATTTTGTTGTGTTTGAGTCATTGCAGTTGTGTCCAGTTCTTCATAATGTCATTTGTGGATTTCTTGGCAAAGATATTGGATGGTTTTCTATTTCATTCTCTTGATCATTTTACAGATGAGGAAACTAAAGCATATAGGGTTAAATGACTTGCTCACATTCACACAGGTGCTAAGTGTCTGAAACTGTACTTGTACTTATGAAGATGAGTCTTCCTGATCTGAGGGTTGGTACTGAATCCACTGTGTCACCTAAATAAGGAATATAACTAATTATTGAATAAAATATTTTTATATTTAATAAATATAATTATTTTCACACACTATTTCATTATTATTTATGTAATAAGCAGTATATTATATCTATAATATAGAGCTATATTACATCTGTAATATAGTATATTATATATCTGTAACATAGTATATTATATCTGTAATATAGAGCCATTACATGAAATACAGTAATAAGGAATATATTATGGCCATTTTTAAGGTATAAGCTATAGCTATTACTGGATATAGCTGCATATCTATATGCCTGAAATGACTCTAGAAATGAATGACTGGGTGAGAAGTTCCTTCTTGTTCAGATTATTAAGATCACTATCCTATGTTTCTCCTAAATCCCTTCTAGTCATTTGAATGATTTCAGTTTTAAAACATTTATCTGTCACTTACATTATAACTAGCAAGAAGACCCAGAATACTTTTGATTTAAGTTCTGTTTTTGTTGTTAGTGGTAGTTTTTAATGGCCTAGATCTCAAAACAACATAATGCAAAGAAATAAGAGAATCTACCCTAATACTTTTATAGCTCCAAATTAAGTTCTGCACATGTTTCATCTCCCTCCCTGCCTTCTCTCCAAAAGTATATTTCTGTGCAACAAATGGACTACTTAAACTTATACAGACTTTGGTACTTTTTTTTCCTTTCCATGTAAGTACTCTGCAAATTAATTTGTATTGATTTACAAAGATTTACAAAGAAAACACATTTATTTAAGTTGATTATTGAAGCTCATGGAAGTAATGGAATACTGTACTTCTTGTTTCAGTATGAATCCCTGAAAATCAATTATAGGACACTAAAGCCATTATTTAACTCTATACCTTTTAAAATACAGAGTGGCCTCAGTGATATTAGACTGGGACACTTATTCAAGACTGTGTTCAGATGGAGGTCCATCAAACTTGTAGTGAATACCCATGAGTCCAACTGATTCTAAGTTTTCCATGTGACTCTTTTAAAAAAGATAGGGAAGAGGCGGTTAGGTGGTGTAGTGAATAGAGCACTGGCCCTGGAGTGAGGAGGACCTGAGTTCAAATCCAGCCTCAGACCCTTGACACTCTTACTAGCCATGTGACTTTGGGCAAGTCCCTTAACCCCAATTGCCAGAAAAAAAAACTAGGCTAAGGAGTTTGTACTTTATCAGGGATGGCTAGGTGGCAAAGTGAATAGAGCACTGGCCCTGGAGTCAGGAGGACCTGAGTTCACATCCAGTCTCAGACACTCAATACACACACACACACACACACACACACACACACACACATACACACACACACACAAAACTAGCTGTTTGACTGTGGGCAAGTCACTTAAACCCAATTGCCCTACAAAAAAGCAAAATAAGAGAGAGAAAGAGAAAGAGAGAGAGAGAGAGAGAGAGAGAGAGAGAGAGAGAGAGAGAGAGAAGTAACTAGCAATCTTGCAATTTTAATTAAAAGTTGAAGGCAAGGTGCCTTTGTGCTTAGGGATAAGGGAAGCATCAGAAGTCATTGCACATTGACATTATTGTTGTCCCTTGGTGTCCAGCATAGCACCAAGGTCACTGGTGTAGGTCGTACTGGAAGAATTCTCCCAGGTGATATACAGAGCTTCCAGCACAGGGGTTGGCAAGGTGAGGCCCAGGAGAGAAGCTTGGTGGCTACTGGCAACTTTGGAAGGGTATTTTTAAACAGGTGATAGTGGTGGAAATTTTTCTCCTCCCAGAGTGCCAACCTAGAGTAAAGGATATATAACTAACAGTCCTCTACCTGTCCCACTTGTACCACCCTCTCACCATGAAGTTGAATCCCTCTTGCCTAATAGATTGGACAGAACTATATCCTGCCCATACAGTGCTTATTTTTTCTCTATATGAGATGGAGGGCACGGTTTAGTGTGTGATCTTTTCTAGTGTAACAGCCTTCACCTATCCCCCCCCAGTTTTTCTCTAGAGCTATAATGAGCTACTACTTGTCACAATAATTACGTTGCTTTATAACCTAAAAGCAGTATGTTATCCCATCACCTACACATGGCTCCTTCTATTTTGTGGAGCTTATATCAGATTAAAAAAGATGGTAGTGTAATCAACTGCCAAGAGGAGCTTAATCAGTTGTAAAATGTGGGGAGGGCCTGAGGATGTGGAATAGTTTGACTAGATAATCTCCAAAGTTGATTATGCCATGACTTTGGTTAGTTATTAATTAGAGCCCATTAGACTATAAGCTCCACGTAGGTAGGGATTATTTCATTCTTCAGTCTTGTGTCCTTAACACCTGGAATCGTGCCTGGTACATAGCAGACACTCAGTTGTTAATTGATAAATTCATTTTTTAATGTTTTGACTATAGAAAAGACTACAAGTAAGTAGTCACCTACATGTTTAAGCATCTCCAAAATGGGCGATATAGCTATAAAATAGTAAATAACCTCAGAGTGATCCTAGCAGAGATTTTGGTGTGATTTGTTTTGTTTCTCAGAAGTAGGTCTGTCGTATGGTTCACTTTATTCAGGGTTTCTGTTTGTCTCTTTGCCCCTTTACTCTTGGGGAATGTATGTGAAGAAACTGGAAAGTCGATCAATATTTATGAAATAATACCACATGACTATACAGTACTTTGTTGCATCTAGGAAAAATAAAAAAGGTGAGGGACAATTAAATCTTTCCATGACATTCTATATTACAGTTCCAGGTTAAACACAATCTAGGACTCATTCCAGCATACAGTTTACCACAGTCTTTAAAAAAATAGAACCTGAAAAGAAATGAAAACTCTATCGTACCCTCCCCCAACTCTGCTGCACCATATGACTTTATGAAACATTTTTATTAAACCTTATTTTTTTTTCTTCCCTATGATTTAGACTTTGGAAATTGTATTTTTATAGATGAAATATAATATTGATATAATATATGCCAACACATGAGCAAAAGTAAAGCAAAGCCATTATAAATTCTGAGACATACATTGAGAAAGAGGGAAGTAAAGCAATGTATAATGCGACCTTTCAAAGTCCCTTTCCATCTTGGTAAGCTATAATTATTGTGTCTAATTTTTATCCAAACTTTCCACAGCACAATGTTGGCCCTCTTCTCACATACCCTCAGCTCCTAGTTACAGAAACCTGGAAGAACTAACAGCTTGTTTTCCCATACACCACAGACTCCAATGATTGCTACTGGGGCTTCTATTGAACTTTCATCTTGCTTTTGTGGGCATTTGTCCAGCTTTTTTTTTTTCTTGCAAATAAGGTTTGAAATGTTTTCCTGGTAAATGTTCAGGAGTTAAATGATGCATGCCCAACTATGAAAACACTTTGAACTTAATAAGCCATCACTAAACTGATTATAGAGGAAAATGGATCACCCAGACATATTTTATCTGACAATGTTTCACATAATTGCACAGGTGAACTTTGGAGCATAGTGCAAACATTCATTCACACTATGTTCTACTGAGAATATCACATTACAGTATTAAATGAAATAACATTTGTAAAGAGCTTAGTACATTAGTACTTAGTGCCTGGCACATAGTAGGCATTAAAAAAACTTGTTTCATTGTTTCTTTAGTAGTAATAATATCAATGATGTTGGAGCGTCTTAGGTCAATCCCGGGACATACTCATAACCAACCCTTATTAACCCTTGTTATGATTTCTTCTTTTTGATGTTGGAAGATATGATTCTCATTATCCAATATTATATGTTAGGGGTATATCTGTAGCCTTTTGAATATGGTATGTAATTATGATTCTGTATGAAGTCCTTGTTCTTTCTCTTTTAGTGATCTCATCAACTCTGATGGATTCAATTATACTCTAGCTATGCATTATTCCCTGATATACAAATGTAACTTTTCTCTCTTGAGGTGCTCCTTGTCACTAACTGAAGAAGGAATGTTTTGTATGAAGAACAGCCAGTAGGCCAGTTGGATATTTTTAACTAGATGTTACATAAGAATTTCTAATTACCATTTACAAAATAGAATCTGCCACATGCACCCCCTGCAAGAACTACCACCCTTTCTATCTTCCCTGGCTTTGTCGAGGGTACCACCTTTCTTAAATTCATCACTTTTACATGTTCTAAATCCTCCGTTACTCTTCACTCTCCCTTGCCTACTATAACAAGCAATTGGAAATCTTTAGGTTTTGTCTTCACAATGTCTCTTTCATGTGTCTCCTTCTTTCTAATCACACAGCTATAGCATTTTTTCAGGTCCTAATCCCTTCTCCAGGATTGCAATAGCTTTCTATGAAGATAGAAATGATTGGCTAGAGTTGGTGATTGTGGTTGTTGCTGTTGTGGTTGTGCTGGTGCTGGTGCTGGTGGTGGTCGTGAGAGTGAGAAGTTGATCATAACCCCTAGATTGCATGCCTTGATCACTGAAAAGATTATTGAGCAGGAGTGAGGAACTTGTGACCTCAAGGCCACATGTGGCCCTCTAGGTCCTCAAGTTCAGCCCTTTGACTGAATCCAAACTTCACAGAACAAATCCCGTTGTTCTCTAAAACTTGGACTATGTCAAAGGTCACACCCAAGGACTTGTAAGGCCACATGTAGCCTCAAGTGGCCAGTTCCTCACCCTAAAAATAAAGGATGCCTTCTATAATACTAGGTAAGTTAGGAAGACTAGAAGATTTGGGGGAGAAGGTAATAAGCTCAGTTTTGGACAAAATATCCACTTGGATATTTTCCTTCAATGCACTCTGAATTTTCTAGGATCAAATGGCTTATAATTTGAATGATTACACATCAGACTCATATCAACTATGACCTATTTCCTAGCTATCACAGCAACAGTAAGGTTTGGCAAGGTATCTACTAATCAGCAATTTTAATGGAAACTATGAATTTCAGAGAAAATCTAGGCCCTATAGAGAAATTGCACATATGCTATCAATAGATGCAATTCCTCTGCCTGGACTGGATTTGAAAAACCCACACATAACATGAAGTGCCACCAGGCTGTTCTAAGAGTCATTTTCTGGCAGAACTGAAGATCTGTGGTCTCAAGCAGACTTGTTCAATGACCTCAGAGCCCTTTCATGAATGAAATTTGTTTTTACTGTTCTAATTGCATCAGTTTGTGTAAGTGTTGTTGCCTAATCTGGATGTTGTATTTAATGGCCCCAGATGTGAGGAAATTGTTTTATTGTTCAGCTAACACCCCCACTATCAACTTTTACCTACTGTGATATTCTTAATTGAAATACCAAGAGCTTAGAGTGTAAAAATGTCCCAGGATCACATTCTTACATGGTATTTTCACTGAAACTGCATTAAAATCCAAAATCTTTCTAGTAGAATGTAGCTGTACTTGGTTATCTTGTTTTTCAAAACAATAGAAGGTATTTTATATAAATTTAGAAAGACTAAGATGACAGGTAAAAGATGTGAATTTAATATGACAGTTGTTAAACATTCCAACATTTACTCCAATAGATTTATCTGGGGTGACAACATGCCAATAACTAATGTCATAATGAAAGTTGATGATAGCAAGAAATATAATCAAGAGTTATGTGGTGAGATCACAGACAATGTGTGACACTTCCATGGGGAAAGCACAGTGCCACAGGAAAGCCAATATCCTTCAGTGACGTGATAATGATATTGTGTTCAAATATTTTCAGTATTTGATCAAATTGTCAGATTCACCTTGAGAATTCCTCCTTTTTCTGATGCACTTGAATAAGTATATAGAGACAATAAACAGTCTGCAATTCAGTTAAATCCTAACATTATATGAGACCTTGCCACATAGTATTTGCAAATAGCATAGTACTGCTATAGAAGCACTGAGGCTGCCTAAGCATCAAAATCAATTTTTTTATGATACCATATAATACCAAATGTTATTATATATAGATGATTCACAAAAAGTTTTTTTAATATATATTTGTCAGCAGACTTGATAAGACCAAATGATGAGGAAAGGAAGGGAGGAAGGAAGGAAAGAAGAAAAGAAGGAAGGAGAAAATAGAAGGAAGAATGAAAGAATAGAAAAGGAAGAAGGGATAAAATAGAAAGAGAAAGAAAAAAGTAAGAAAGGAGAAAATAGAAAAGGAAAGAAAAAGGAAGGAGACAATAGAAAAAGAAAGGGAGGAAGGAAGAAAGAAAAAAGAAAGGAAGGAAAGAAGGAAGAAAGAGAGAAAGAAAGAAAGAGAGAGAGAAAGAAAGAAAAAAGAAAGGAAGGAAGGAAGGAAGGAAGGAAGGAAGGAAGGAAGGAAGGAAGGAAGGAAGAAGTAATATAGGAATAGGAAAAGAAAGGAAAAGGAAGGAATAAAAAAAGATTGGGGGAGTGAGGAAGAAAGGAAGGAAAATAATTTGAGATCAAATGGCTATGAACTACTATCTATGATTGTTTCATTTCACTCATTCATTTATTCATTCATTCATTTAGTTTTTGGTCAAGACCTGCAATTTTATTAGAATGGGGAACTCACTATATGGAAAATGTATTGACATCAGTTGGCATTTTTTTTTAATGTCTTCTCTTAGAGAGTTGTCTAGGCTTGAATAAGCTAGCTAACTTATATTTAGTCAGTATACACTCTTTTGAATTTGAATCATCCTTCCTTCAGGCCCAGAATCCTATTTTTTATGCCACTGCTACTTTTCATAACAGTTTAAGTATAATATATAACAAAGTGATCAACTGAATATAATTTACTGGCAATGCCTCCAAGTAAAATGTATGATGTAGACAACAAATAAAATTTGGGACTTTATCCTCCATTGAAATAATAAATTAAAAATAATGAAGACTGTAAAAATGAACACATTAAAACATCTTTGTTTCTAATAAAATACAATAATGTGTTTATGCATGAGCCCTAGGGTATCATTTGTAGAAATATAGGTCATTCAAAGAAGAATTAAGAATTTATATTCTTTTCAAATTTACATTTATTTAAGGGAGCAAATATTTTGAATTTCTATAAAAAGATTTAATAAAATTTATGTGTATACATTGACTTATGTAATAACATCTTTGTTTAATAAATGCATATTATCGTCCTTTATTGAGATCTCCTGTGTACTAGGAACTTTGTAAATCAATTAACAAAAGCTGAATTTTTTTCCGAAATTCATATAAAAGGAAATGAGCTTGAAACTCTTCGTGTTCTAATATGTTAAAAAGATCATTTGTCTTTTTCCCAATAGTTATCAAATATTTTAATTTTTTATTGACTACTCAAGTACTAAATCTGGCAATGAATATTAGTCATGTATGAATGTGATGCTTTTTAAGGAAGTAGTTATGTTTTTTAATCAAGCAATACCTATTTGGAATCAGCTGTAGAAATAAAATGGAATCTCCTCTTAGCTTAATTCATAATAAAGGGAAAAAATGAAAGAAAAAACTGGGAATGCAATACTTGGAAATGAGATGATAGTCTGGTAATCTATCTCCTAAAATGATGTAATACTGGAAAGTGAACTATTGGATTTATTAGCATTTTGTTTATTCAGGCCACTGCCTGTTATAATAAGATATTTTAATTACTTAAAAGAAAATAGAACTCAGAAGTAAAAACTCCCTTTCATTTTCCACAACATTAGAGACATTCATAATTTTTTAAATTTTTTTTCTGAATTTAAGGAATAAAAAGAGCCTTTCTAATAGTAAAGCAGAAAATATGATTGCACAAAAAACCCTGCAAATTTCTTATGTACAACTTCCTTCTTTTAAATACATTAAAGTTATCATGTAACTCTTTTCTTCCCCCTCCCTCATACCCTATTTATTCTATTTATATTTATTTATTTAACCTATTTACATTTATATCTAATGGCATCATTCATAGTTTTATTGACAATTAACTTTGCCATCATCTGTTTGCTCCCAGGAATATTCCGTGATCTCAAGTAATAGGACAAGAGATTCTTGAAGGAATTAAACTTCTGCGATACCCAATAGGCAAAAGAAAAGCACATAAAACCAGGTTAGTAGATTGCAAAAAAAAAAATCAACAAAAGTATGACTTATAAAGGGATACATACGTAAACAAATATATTACCAGAAAGGTATTTGGATTAGTCAAATGGAAACATAAGAAAACTGAAGCCTAAAGAATTTTTTTAATCACATGCCTAATGTAACATGACTAGTGAGAGATCAAGAAATTAAACCCAAATATAGTAAAGACAAAATGACTCAACAGAAAATATTCTGGAGAACTCTTTTAATGACTTCTGTGAATCACAAGTACAATTGATTAATTTATTGTTCCCTTTAAAAGATCATAGAATTCCTGGATGTTTTTGGCCAATCATCAAAGGGATTCTCCTGATCAGTAACAGTGACAGTTGGGTTGTGCAGCATCTTTTTAAAGACCAGACATTTCCAAGCTTGGTTTCTTGTCTGTGACCATGAGGCAAACCATATGCTTTCTACTTTATCTGCCCCATGCAAACAGGTAGAAGAGATGGGCAGCATTCTTGGTCCAGTCAATATTTTCCTTCTTTTTTTTTTTCTTTCCTTTTCTCCGCCTCATCATCACTGCCTGTTGGCCTCCTTCAAGTCCCAAAGAAAACCCCACCTCTCCAAAAAACCTTTCCCAGGCCTTCTTATTTAAGTGCCTTCCCTCTGAGGTTATCTCCAATTATCTCTAAATATCTTATCTGTATATAGTTTGTGTTGTGTATGTTTACATGTTGTCTCTGTCCATTAGACTGGGAGGTTTTTGAGATCAGAGACTGTTTTTATCTTTCTTTGTATCTCTGGAACTTAGTAAAGTACCTAGCACATAGCAGGCACTTCAGAAAAGTTCATTTGACTCAGTAGATCACCTCATCAGTTCTAAAGCACTAGAGGTATGGGGGCAAAGTGTGAGTATTCACCAGAATTGGCAAGATGATGTTCACTAGAATAGTTGTTGGTGTCAGAGCAGATATAGGAGAGCTTGACAGTGGAAGCAGCTCACGATACAGTCCTGGAGAGGTTTGGGTTTGGAGTGGAGTATCATGCAGAATCCAAGTGAAATATAAAACATCTGAATAGCACTTTTGTAACATAATTTTACATATTGTGATGGCATTTAAAATTAGCCTATTTAGTAGACTATAACAGTACTTATAAGGTGTTATTATATTGTCTTAAATTAATGCCCACTATGATATTTTATGTTTATATTGCTTTGTATATAAGAATAAGTTGTATGTGGGGCGGCTAGGTGGTGCAGTGAGTAAAGTGCAGGCCCCGAGTCAGGAGGACCTGAGTTCGGTTCTGGCCTCAGACACTTAACACTCACACACACACACACACACACACACACACACACACACACACACACACATGCACGAGCCGTGTAACCTTGGTCAAGTTACTTAACCCCAATTGCCCTCCAAAAGGCAAAAAAAAAAAAAAGTTGTATGTGACAATTATAATGAATATTTTTTTTTAAATCTCCCATTTGAGGGAACTCTTTAGACTTGTGAACCATAATCTAATTAACTATAATTGAAGTCTTCTCTGATGTATCCAGAATAGGGAAATTAGTCATTGAATTTGAGAAAAGGGAACCTCCTCTGTCCAGAGAGAGTCTCCCAGGATTGAATACAATCTGAACTTCATGGCTGGGTACAGCACAGAGGGGGACAAATTCTCCAGTTCCTATGGGCTCAACTGACTAGCTTCTCAAGGGTAGACATGTGTTTTTTTTTTTTTCCATTAAACTATTACCTGCCTACAAGAAACTTAAAAGTGTTTAGGAGGATGGGCACAAAAGTGTTTGAAAACAAATATAATCCAAAGTATACTTTGAGAGTGTATTTATTGTACAGGAAGTATAAACAAATGAATATGCATAGAAAAGGGACTGAATTTTAAGTTAAAGAACTAGGTCCAAATACCAGATATTGTGTGTGTTTGTGTTTTGTTTTGCTTTTGTTTTATTTACTAGCTATGTGATCTTGGGCAAATAACTCTAAACACTCTGGTCTTAGCCTACTCATTTATATAATGGAAAGTTTGAACTACATAATATTTGAAGTCCCTTCTACTTCCAATTTTGGGGTCCTATTATCCTAACATGCTTGGATTCTATGATGGAGGGACAGGCAACTTCAGGATGAGGTGATCAAAGAAGATCCTATAGAGGAGAGGGTATTTGAATTGAACCTTTAAGAATGGGTTGGCTTTCAAGTGGTAGGATAGGGGATGAGGGAAGTTTCTCCAGGTGTGGGCAATCTAGCATGTTGCTTTCTGCTAAGATGTCAGGAAAAGTGTGGATTGCCCAAGGCTCAGCAGACAAATGTTTGAATGGCTACTGGGTTACTCTGACCTGCCATAAAGCCAGAGGCAAAGTTTAATTCTAGTAAGGAATTATTCCAGTGTTGTGTCAGTATTCAAATAACCTGTAGGGATGGATAACTCTTTTCAGAAAAGGCTGAATTAGATAATATCTTTTAATATCATAAAGCTATTCATAAAAAGCCAAGAATAAATACATGCTTAAGCACATACCACTTCAATTTACTTTATTTAACAAAAATAATAATAATGATGTGACTCATGTATATAATATTTTAAGGTTCACTTTTTCTGTATCTTCTTATTTGCTTCTTTAAACTATCTTGAAAGTTCTTTGTTCTCTCCTTTGAGTCATTTTTCTGCGTCTGTTTTATGTGATGTTGCGTGACAGTGCTCATTTCTGTCTGTGCAGTACTTGTCAAGTACCCGCCCCCCAAATGCCAGAGTTTCATTCACTTGTGTGTCTGCATCTGAGTGTAGGGTTGAAGAGGTAGATCTCAGTGTATCTCAGATCAACCATGTTCCCCTTTTCAAACTTGTTTTTGTGATTCAAGAGAAACAGAGCTTGAAAATATGGCATTGGTTGAGAGGAAGGGAAAAGAAATATAAAAAAATTAATTATGTCAAGTACTTCCCATTAATTTCAAACAGCAACTTAAAAAGAATCAAAGCCTTAAATAATAGTAAGCCTGGAAATGGTTGAAAAGCAGTAGGGAGTAGGTGGATAAGGAGCATTGAAATTCCTGGGAACAGTCTGATTTTTTTTCCAACCCATGAGCTCATAATCATTAAGCACAATCTTGATCATGAATAGCTCAGGTCTCACTGGTAAAGTCTTCAGAGTAGGGAGAGGCATCAGTGCCAAGTACATCAGTAGAAAATAGTCATAAATCAACTACTTCTCAACCCAGCCTTATCACACAGCCCCCATATACTTTCCTCATTTTGAACACAGAATCAAGTTCAGAACTCTTTTAATGTTTTTTTTAAATCCTCCATATTCTCTTCTCTTAGTAGATCTTTTAATCTCTACATGCCAAACTCAATTCTTTGTTCTTGAGCTGCAATATCTCTTTCTAAAGCCCATGTGGAGCCTTTGGGATCCCCCAGCAATCTTTGCTATGACTCTGACCATACTTTGTTGGTTAATTTACTCAATACAGGCATAAGCTATCCAAATTCAGCAATTTTAAAAGGGACCTGCAAATTCACTTTTTATGGGTAGACTGAGGATTGTAGTCTTTTATTTAGATGTCTGAATTTTCAGAATGTTTCAGATCCTTACAATGAACCCTTTAATTTTTAATTCTTTTTTTAAATGGGACCTTGAAAGGATTAGGGAAGACAAAGATTAACTGCCATATCTAAGACCCCAAGGAGGAAATGGCTTCTCATCCATGGATGGCTCATAATCATGATTTATAGACTGACGTGCTAAAATATCTTTATTATGTTTTCCCAGAAATCAAATGTTATGGACTTTATATGTATTTGGCTTTTTAGCAGGTCTTAAAACCAGTTTATCTCTGTTTGTTTAGAATGTTCATTTTAAAAGAGGGATGGAAATGATCTAGGAAGGCAAAATTTTCTGACCTATAGGGTTAGTTAATGACAGGGTCAGTTGATTCTGTGATTTGTAACTCATTGCACAAGTGAAAATGACATATGATTGTGAAGATAAACATGCCAAAATCTGTTTCAACAATCTTAATCATTTTTATCAAAAGCATTTTTAAATGTTCCCTAGCTACTATCAAGGGTGGAATTTTTACACTCTCTGAATAATTCCCAAAGACTTTAGCTTTCCTTCTGTGTATAAAATGATCTCATCTCCAAATAACTCATTAATTTTTGACTATATTCTATTTTTTAATGTATCATAGACTCCAAATAATATATGCCAGAGTGTTAGAAAGTTGGTTATTAAAGGATCATCACCCCAAAACAGATTTTTTTTAATTTTATAACTTTTTTCAATGAACTGGAAAATATTTATTGAGAGTCTATTATGGTACTATAGGATGTTCAAGAATAAAAACAGATACAAACAAAATGGACAAAAACAAACAACAACAAGAAACAAACATGATCCTTAACCTCATGGAACATACAGTCTTGGTTGGGGAAATGAATTCTAAGGTAATAAATGAATAAATCACAACACAAGAAATGTTAAAAAGCAATATATTATTAATTGTTACATGAATGTTTTTCATTTACCTGGAATAGGATTATTCTGACAATAGGGTGGAAATTGGGTTGCTGTAGGGAGAGATGAGACAGGAAGACCGATCAAGCTATTCTGATAATCTAGATCAGGGCTTCTTAAAATTTTTCTGCCTCTGACCCCTTTTTACCTGATAAATTTTTTATGTGACTCCAGGTATATAGGTACATAAGATAGGGATACAAATCAAACTTTTACTGATAGCAAATCATAAAGAAATTTATTTTAAAACAATTCTTTCATATACATTTAATTTTACTGTTTATTAGAGATGAAAACAAATTTTCATTCTAATAACTTCTCCCTCTTAAGCTTTTGTAATGAGTCCATGTCTTTCCAAAGGCTTGAAAACAAATCACTGTTAAGGTCATGCATTTTCATTGAATTAATGATTTTAATATGATTATGAGGCACAACATCTAACTCTGGTAAAACATTTTTGGCTACAACTGCCTCTCAATGTATGATACAATGAGTAAAAGTGATACGTTCATTACCACCAGCTTTAACTTTTGCTACAAATCCAACATTCTTACCCATCAGTGCTGCAGCACCACCTGTACAGACTCCAGGAATGCATTTGTTTCATTATCAACCTTCATTCCTTTTTTTTTTGCTTTTTGGAGGGCAATTGGGGTAAAAAAAACTTGCCCAAGGTTACACAACTAGTTTTTTTGTGTGGGTGTTAAGTGTCTGAGGTGGGAACCGAACTCAGGTCCTCCTGACTCCGGGGCCCGCGCTTTACTCACTGCACCACCTAGCCACCACAAACTTCATTTCTAAAAAATTGATCGACTTTAAGATATCTATTTTCCCCTCCTGTGTATCCTTCCAAAGAGCTACAAAACAATAATTCCTCATGTATTCTTCTTTCATAAGCATATCTTACATGAAGTAACAACTGTGCCATGTTAGAAATATCTTTTTTTTTATCTAATTGAATTGCAAACTTTGGACTGCCCTTAAGTCTGGAAATAAGCTTTTGGAATTGGACTTTATTAATTTCAGAAATTCTTTTGGAAACAGTATTATTCAACAAAGGCATTTTATGAATTTCATCACCATGCTTTTCACCATGAACTATTTCTGACTTTTTAATAGCAGCAGGTAATATGAGATCTTCTCCTGACATTTAGGGCTTTTAAGTTTTTGCAATTAAATAAGAAGTTTCACAAGGAGTAAATACTTTCTGTTGACAGTAACACATTTCTCAAAACATTGTTTTTCTTTATTAGAAGAGTTTAAAAATCATGCAAAATATTCCTTTGTTTTATTATAGTATGCTGCATGTTTGTTATTAAGATGTCATTTTAGTTTGTCTGGTTTCATGCTCTCTGCAGCCAAATCGTCCTATGAATTAAGCAAAAAGGTTTTTTCCACACTATCTTCATTATTAGAAGTAAACTCATATAGCAAAAATGATTCAACATATTTTCTTTTTCTTGTCAATTTAGGTGTACTTTTACCTGGTAGTGAAGACGGTCACGTTATCAACAGTATTTCTACCTTTTCTGACTAAATTTAGTCACTTATCCATAACCAAAAAAACATTTTGGTCCTAAAATATAAATGATTGTTGCTAATAATTTCTGAAATAAATTTTAGTTTAAGTTTATAAAATTACATTTATGCTTAATTTTAAAAATGATGTCATACAGTGGTATTGGTAGAGAAATATTATTAAAGGGCTTTTGTCTTTATTTGCTGTCTTGAAATACTTATGTTTTCATAAAAGGAGATAACAGCACTTTTTTAAGCAGGGAAATTGGTGTTAAGTGACTTGCCCAAGGTCACATGGCTTGTAAGTGTTAAGGGTCTGAGGCCGGATTTGAACACAGGTCCTTCTGAATCCAGGGCCAGTCATCTATTCACTGTGCCACCTAGCCACCCCAATAACAGTAATTTTAAAAATCAAACATTCTAACATAATACAATCCAAAGATATACTAATTTGATACTTACCTGCATCAAACAGGAATGATGATGGGAAAATATTAAGTCTTTATTTTCTGTAATTAAACTATTATATTTTTGTAAAAGAAGAAAACTTTGTACAGTAAAAACACTGCAGTTGATAACGTATCATAATGTTGAATCTATATCAGGTGTTTCTGGCAGCATTCATTGACATTGTGTGGTGTGAGCATATGATCAGTGCAAAGGGTGCATGCTGTGTGTTCACGACTAAGGAAACAGTGAAGTTGTGTGATGCAACATGGGCAAGTGCTGCCAGAAACACTTCAGTTTTATTATGCATTTGATTTTGAATTAATGTTGGTCATTGCCCATTCAGAAACCTTTTACTGTTGCCACATTTTTCACAACCCCACATTCAGTTACATGACCCGAGATTGGGTCATGACCTACTGTTTAAGAAGCTTTGATCTAGATGTAAGATGACAAGGGTTCACACTAGTGTGATGGTAATGTCAGAGGAGAGATGGTGATGTATAAGAGAGTTAAACATGATAGGTGGCGTATGTGAGAAGTTAGAAATGACAGGCTATGGGAAGGAGTGGTTAGAAGGTGAAGAGTTGAGTATGACACTTATATTGCAGTCGGAATGAGTGGGAGGATGGTGGCAACCATGCCGTTAATAGAGAATTTAAGAAGAAGGAGGGGTTTTTGAGAAAAGATAATGACTTCAATTTTGGGCATGCTATGTTTAAGATATCTAGAAGATCTCTAGTTGTAGGTGTCCACCATTAATCACATTTTCCCATGCATTCTGAATTCTCCAAATCAGGATCAAAGTGATATTTTTTTCATCTCCACTAGTTCTTTATCAGAACATTCTATTCACTTATAAATTTAAAATTAAAGCTAATTTCATGAAAATATTAGAAGAGCAGACGTTTGAGTCTTATTTTCTCTAAGAGATATACACTTGATTAACAGAGAATAGATGTTCTCTCCTATATTCAATAGTAACCGATTTCAGGAAAAACATCAGCCTGTAGAAAAAAATGCAACCTTTAAGTCTTTCCTCCCACAAGGTGTCTTTCTTATATAAATACATCTTTCTTGAAAGGTTCAACCATAGAGAATTCTTTGCTCTACAATCATTTATCAGTATTAAGCAAAGCATAAAATAGCAAGACACATTCTCTCCGAAGATTCTTGTCATCGTCATAGAGAATTATGGAAAAATAAGAATGGAAGAAACATTCCATAGAGATGATGGGGTTCACTAGACCACTATAATTTCTGAATGACATTGTCCTGATTAAGTCAAATCCCTCAAAATTATAGATTTCCCTCAGGGAGATCCATGACTATTTAAAAGAGGGTAATCAACACAGGGAAAACCAAGTGGATGAAGAATGAATATTGCCCAGATTCTGGCATGTATTTGAATAGAAATTCCATTAAGTTTGTCTATGAGGACATATATCTTGGATGAACTGAAACTGGGACCACCTAGAATTGCATGAGGAAGAAAATGGACAGAATTGCATTTGGAAATTGAATAGCACATTCACTGATCCCAGGCTGTTCCCTGTTGTCAAAACCCATCTTTCAAACAGAAATATTATTCTGGTGTCACTATCTGTATGTGATTTAAAGAATACATTCAGGGTGGCTAGGTGGCACAGTAAATAGAACACCAGCCCTGGAGTCAGGAGGACCTGAGTTCAAATCTGGCCTCAGACACTTAACATAAAAACTAGCCATTGTGACCTTGGGCAAGTCACAACCACAATTGCCCTCCAAAAACCAAAAAAAATTTTTTTTTAAATAAAGAATGCATTGAACTCAGAAGAATCAGAGCTACCAATGATCCAAACAACAATGGAAAAATGTATTGGAAACCAGGTGAAGTATAAGACTACCAGTGACTCACACAAGAAAAGATGATACAAAATATATGATCCATGATATGTGACAGAAAAAAAAGCAAGGTAGTCCTGATGGACAGAGTGTTACCATGGTGACCAAGAAATTCCAGAATACCCAGAGGAAATGCTCTATCACTTGTCTCACCTTTGTGGAAAGATACAGAAAAGAATTACCCTACATGAGAAAACATGAATGGAGTAAAATATGGCCTGAAGTTGGCTTCTAATAAGTTTACCAGAAAATCATAAAATTTGAGCTAAAATGCTAACATGCTAATATTTCCAAAATTAATTCATAATATTTTTGTAATAATAAGAAAACAAAAAAGGGTTGCTTTGCAGAATTTAGCAAAACTGTAAGTGGATGGGAAAAACAGATAAGATAGATTATCAAGGATAATTATGGAAAAAAATGATGAAGGGTTACTTAACCTGCCATATTTCAAAATAAAGCAGTTAAATGGCAATCTATCTAGTATTGGATTTTTAAAAATGGAAAAATAGATCACGGGAATAGAATAGAGAATGCAAAATAGAATCTAATGTACATAAGAGATTAATCTTTGATAAGGTCAAGATTATAAAATATTTTGCTTGAGGCAAAGAATCATTATTCAATACAAAATTATTGGGAGAATCAGATGGCAGTGTGAAGAAAAATGAGTATAGATCTATACCTTACATGTATGCTACAATAAACTCCTCTTGGATCAATGATCAAATATTGAAAACAATAAAGAGAAAGAAAAATAATATTCATATATTTTCTTAGTTATGGAGAGGAAAACATGTTATATATAAAAATACAAGATAACTTTGGACATAAAGGGCTGGATTTGATTATATAAAAGTAAAGAGGGTTTTATGACAACAAAAGCAATGGTTTGAAATAAAAAGAAATATGTTCAGAAAAATTCTTCTGGTAAATTTTATCTGACAAAATATATGATTTATAGTATCTATGGAACTGATACAAAGAATAATATATGTTCTTTGATGGAGAACAGTCAAGGAATCTGAACAGAATATTTTCAAAGAAGGAAACACATGTCACAGAACCACAAATTGTTAGTGGGAATGGGGATAGTTCAAAATCTAGCTCAACCATTTTGATTTATAAATGAGAAAACTTAAAACCAGGGAGGCTAAATGACTTGTCCAATGACAAACAGCTACTCAGTGGCAAAGCTAGACATTGAACCCAGTTGTTTTGCTTTTCTGTTTCCTTGTCTATGTCAAACTTAGGTATGCTACTTGGGAAAAACGCTTAAATTCCCAAATAATCACAGAAATGCAATTTTTAAAAAAAAGTTCTTGCAAATTACCTTACATTCACCAAATTGGCAAAAAGATCTTATAAAAGTTCTTATGTGAGCAAAACTTTGAGGTAACCTACATTAGGGACACTATAAATTATAACAAGCTTTTTCAAGACTAATTAATAAAAATACCAGCATAAAAAAATATACCTATTAGTTCTTGAGGAAACAAAACCCCAACCCCCTTATGTTTTCTTTGCCCACTTTCCAGTCTTCTTTTTAAGACAACCTCTACATCACATGTGGAGAAGCTCAGCCTCTGGGAAATTTTTAATACATTCTCCAACCCTTTCATGAAAGTGAGAGCAGTCCCCAATTTAAGGTACTTCCTGACAAACATTATGAATAGCCACTCCTTCCAGGTGGCCCAGTGTACATTGCAATTCCCATGTTGTGAGAATTGTCACGTGGAGATTAGTCTTATTCTGCTCTGCCCCAGAGAGGTGAAAGTAGCAAAGACAGATTTCTATTTGAAGTCAGGTGGGAATCAAAACAAACAAACCATAAAACCAACTTACTAAGAACTAAAGCTATCCCAAAGTAGAAAGGGTTACTTTGAGAAGAGGAGAGCTTCCGATTTTTGGAGGTCTTTGAGCAGAGTTCACATGTCCATTGGTCAATTTTGTTATAGTGGAGATTTCTTTCATGTATGAGTTAGACTAAATGCCTGCTGAAGCTCCTTCTAGCTCTCAATATCTGTGATCCCTTTATTTGTAAAATAAAGATCAATGCCTGTAGTACCTGTCTCACATGGAAATCGAAATGAAATAATATATGCAAAACACTTAAAATTGTAATATGCCATAGAAACGCCAGTCCTTATTCCTCAACAACTGAACTAGTAGTCATTTGACCCTACAGAGCCCATGTGCATAAAAGACAACAGAGAAACCTTTTAAACTTCTTTTTTTTAATATCAGTGGGGGAGAGAGGAGCTATTATCCTCTAAAGAGCTGGATACATTATTGAGGAAAAGTAAAATAATAGAAATGATGGCAAGCTATATTATGTTTTACAGTTGAACAGAAAAAAAATGAAAAAAACTCTTGTCAGAAGTACCATGATATAGTGATAGAAAGGCAAACTGGTGGGACAAACCCTGGAGATTGAAGAAAAAAAGAAGAAAACTGGACAGCCCAAACAGGAAGGAGGATATGAAGAATCTCTGTCCCTGTTCTTTTTTGCAGTCATTTGATTTTGCCCCAGTTCTTCTCTCTATTCTAGCTTTTCAGGTTGAGGAATAATAGAGAAGAAATGGTGTGAGGAAGATTGCACTGCACACAATGGTAAACAGTCCAAATCCTCCCAGGCAATATTTGACCTTAATGAGTTCAAGCAACCAGGCCCAGATGTGATAGCTGAGCCATTGCCAATGACCTTTGAAAGGTCATGGAGAATGGGAGAAATTGAATAATATTGTTATAATTGACATACCACTTTAAGACTCACAAAAAATGTATGAATATATGTATTCATGTGTGTATATATGAGCGTGCATGTGTATGCACATACCTGCGTGTGTGCACATATATGTGTGCGTGAGCATCTATATGTGTGTACATGCACATGTATGATGTTACACTATAGATAGATCAACATGAATGTTAGAACAAGACAATGCTGTAGATTGAGTTTACCTAGATTTTAGCAAAGCACTTGATAATTTTGTTTATTCCTATGTAAAAGATGGAGAGAGGTGAACTAGTTGGTACAATTTGAAGGATTTGTCAATCCTTTAATTACTGCAGCCAAAGATTAATCATTGATGGTATGCTATAAGTTTCTTAGAAGGTATCTAGTAGATGGCCTCAGGGATCCATGTTAAAACATGAAACGTTCACCATTTTTTATCAGTGACTTTAATCAAGGGACAGAAGGAAGTCATTAAAATTTGACAGGATATATTAGGAATTAAGGTATCACGATGGATTAAAACATTAGGCAGAAACTAGTAAACTGGTTGAATTAAGGACAAACTGGAGGGAGTCCAGAAGGGGACAAATTTGATAGTGAATGACTTGAGTTTTCACATGTAAGTGCCTCTTCCCAAGTCATTATTTTGTATGAATGGTGAGTCTATCCTTCCTCCACTTAGCACTTCTCTCCAAGAAAGGTCCCAAAGAGTTCACAACATTAAGAAAAAAACAACTTTCTTTTGTCAAACAGAGAGTCTATTGATTCAGCAACATAATGACCAAAGCGTCATGTCAACCAGAGCAGAGAAGATGACTGTCTACTCAAGTAATAGTGTCATTCTCCCCCATTTCAAAAATAGCTACTTTCTTATTTTTTTTAATTAATTTATTATTTTTTTATTTTTGGAGGGGGAGGGAGGCTGGACACTTGGGGTTAAGCAACTTGCCCAAGGTCACATGGCTGATAAGTGTTAAGTGTCTGAGGCTGGACTTGAACTCTGGTACTATTGACTCCAAGTCCAGTGCTCTATTCACTGCAGCACCTAGCCACCCTGGTAGCTACTTTCCTTGGAAGATCTGCCAATGCAGACAGGCATTTTCACCTCAGAGATGGATCTGAGATAGTAAGAAGACAGAGGCCTGGAGACATGCAAAGAGACCATGTGACCTAGTTTGACCAGAAATAGTGGGCAGAGCTTCTTAAATTAGACTTTGACCTTTTGCTTTCTCTCTTTCTTGTCAAATGACTGGGGAGAGAGTATGGGATCTCATGGCTCCCTTCCTACTTCTCTTAACCACCTGTGGATATGTGTGATTTTGCCCCTTTTCAGAATACCAACTAAGATATTCTTGATCTAGATTCACTGCTGGTCCTCTATTCCCCCAAACTTCTTTTGCAAAACTTTTATCGCTACTCCCTTTTAACACTATTTCTCCTTGCTTTTCCCAATTGCTATGCAGTTTAAATATTAATTACCAAAATGTCAGAATCTCTGCTTCCTTTTTCCTCCCTCATTTCTCCTCTTATGTCTCCTCCTTCCTCCCTCCACACAGCCCTCCACCATTACTAGTCCCCTCTCCTCAATCTCTCTTAATCTTTATGTCTGCTGTTAGGTTAGAGAGAAAAATCTTTATGACAACTCAATCATAACATTAAATTTGAAAGCAGCCTTAAGATATGGTCTGATTTCATTACACAAACAAAGAACTAAGCTTGGAGGAATTAAATTCTTTGCCTAAGGTTGCACAGAAAATAACAAAGTTAGGATCTGAATTCAGGATCTCCAAATGCAATGCCAGTGGTCTTTCCACTTTACCAGATAACTGCTTAAATGGGAGCAACCTTTTTACCAGGTATCATGTTATTTCTTGTGGGGCAGGATGGGTGGATGGGAGCTATGGTTAGTATTTTGGGACTTTCTGTCTGACTTCAAAGTGAATGAAAGAGTTAATGCAGCAGCTAAAGGGATCTTATTACTAGAGTACTAGAAGTATCTGCTTCTGAATTTAGAGTGTACCAGTCCCCAGGCAATGTGATCTCTGATGATAAGACATCGCTGTCTCCATAACAATGATTTCTTACGCTCCATCATCTTTACTCCCCTTACTGTCACTTACTCATAACCAATTTCACGTGAAATTAAATGCTTTCTCAAGAGTCTGGAGGGGAAAGATTTCTGCCAGTTTACTGAATTCAACATTACATTGTTTATTTTCAGGATTTCTGTTGCATATTTTAATCGAGGTGTTTACAATATAGGTTTTTCCAACCTTCGATCCTTCTCCCAAGCTGATCTCCTGAAGCAGCTGGTAGTGTGCTTGTAAACATAATATATTTACTTCAGTATTCCTGGGATTTTGCATCATATATTGGACCTCTCTCAACAGAACACATTTATTTGAAAGTTAACTTTGAGTGTGGTATATTGTAGACACCAATTGGGAAATTTGTAAATAATTGATTTTTATGCTTTTGGTAGAGAGATATTTGTTATAGTTCACTTACATGAAATAATAATACAATAATATTAAAGCAATATAATAGTAAATCTCTCTCATTCACAGACACACATGTCTAAGTGTGTATAAAATGCACATACAGATTATGCACATATATATTATGAATATACCTATGTCTAGACATACTGATACATTTGGGAATGCCATGATTATATAAATCATCCCTCAATGAACTGCTATTGGGATGACTTTGTTTATCTCATTACTGACAGTAAATTCTTAAGTTATTCAGTTCTCATCATAGAATTTAATGATAGAATCACAGAAGTAAAGAGGGCATGGATAGATTTTTGTCTACACTATTATTGGAAGTACAAAAAAATAATAAAATCACAAATCCATTGAAATGTAGAACATATGGGGGGAGGGTAGATATAAATTGCCCCTGAAAGAAGAGGTAGATGGAATACAATCTATATTCACCAATACAATCATGGATCCATTAAAATAAATAATAATTCTTTTCTTATGATACAATATAGTGTTTGGGATTTGAGTTCTTTCAGTGATACAACATCCTTAACCCTGAAAATTATTTGTACCTGTAGATTAAAAGGGAGTTTAATGACAGCAAGTCAGTGTGTGTGGTGGTTTTATTCAACTGCTTAATGGAGAGAAATATTCTACTCCATGGACACCACCTCCACTATAAAATGAAAACTTCATCCCATGAGTTGGTTCCTATTTTCTAAAAATCTGGGAGCATATTAGGTCAGGCTAAAGACATTGGGAAGTATCTGTGTATTTCCACAATTATATGTGAGAGCTAGTAAGTTGATGTACTGCTCAGACATTTTGTCCATTATGATAGGCTTTGCTTGCATAAGTTGGCTTCAGCAAGTAACTTAAGATCTATGCTTCTTGTAATCAAAAGCACCTGAGAGGAAGAAATAGCAGTCAATTTCTAATTGAAAACAGCTGAGAATGTGTGTGTTTGTGTGTGTGTGTGTGTGTGTGTGTGTTCTTCTTTCCTCCATCTATTTTTTTTTATAGATTTACACAATCAAATGAGGATGAATCACTGCCCTCTACTGGGTGGGAAGTCATTAGTCAGGGCTGCTGGAAAATCCCTAAATCAGAAAAGCAGAGGGTAAATTTTCCCTTAGCTCTGAAGAGACCAGTGGGTGGGAAGAATATGTTTCTAATCCATTAGCAAAAATTTCAATAATTTAAGTTACCACTGTGACAAAAATTTGATATTCCTTTGATCTTAAAATAAGATTATTTGTTTGTCTCAATTATCTGGAGGGCACCCATTATGCTGAGACACCACCTTCCAGAGTAGATAAAGATCTGGCCTTCAAGTCCAGAAGATCTGAATACAAGAACCACCTCTGACACATAATACCTCTGGGAACCTGGGCAGATAACTTCCTCCACAACTTTATAAGACTTGTCGATAGCCTTGATTGGTAGAGGGGGTTTCCTTTCTAGTAGTTCTTCAAGTCAATGAAATCTCAGCTCTAGTAAAAAAAAATTCTTTATAAAATTTCTTGATTTTATTACATATTCATCTGAAAAAAAAAAAGTTGTATAAGATCACTTGGGGCTAATATTAGTTAAGACATTCTCAGTAATACATAATCTGCTGACCAACTGTTAAGACTACTCTATCTCTGGGGTGGCTGGGTGATGCAATGAACAGAGCATCGGTTTTGGAGTCAGTAGGACCTGAGTTCAAATCCGACTTCAGACACTTAACAATTATTAGCCATGTGACCTTGGGCAAGTCACTTAACCCCAATTGCCCTGCCTTGCCCCCTCCAAAAAAGCAAAAAACAAAACTAAAGAAAAGACTACTATATCTCTATCACAGAAAAGAAAAGACCATAAGTGATTCTTTACGTTTTATGATTAGTGATGGAGTACATAAATACAAATCAAAGAAATAAAATAGGGGTGGCTAGGTGGCGCAGTGAATAGACACCTGCCCTGGCGTCAGGAGGCCCTGAGTTCAAATCCAGCCTAAGACACAACACTTACTAGCCATGTGTCTTTGGGCAAGTAACCCCAATTGCCCCTCCAAATATATATATATATATATATATATATATATATATATACACATATGTGGAAAAATAGTATCCATTTAGTCAGTGGAGATTTCATAGGTATATCTATCACTTGGCCTGTGATAGTGCTCTAGAAGAAAGGTTCAGAAAAAAAGGATGCTTCTTAAACTCCTCCCACCATTCAATATATTACCCTTTAAAAAGTGAAAGAGAGCGTGATGACCAATAGAGATTTGAACATGACTTTTAAAAATAATTGTGCTGATTGATCTTTTCTTAGTTCTTAGATTTCTTAACCTTTCTGCAGCTTTTGACATCATTAAACACTTCTTTCTGACTTCCTTTTCTACCTTAGATACCCTGAATGATCCCCTCAGCTTGCCTTAACTTTCTTTTCTCCTGGTTCTCTCCCATTTCTCTGATCCTCTTTTATTCTCCTTATGAATTATCCCTCATATCCTGTGGTAGTAGAGACAAAGTTCCACCTTGTATCCCCCTTTTTTCTCTCTTTGCAACCCTTCTCTTACTGTGATTATATTCATTTTCATGGGTTCAATTACCAGATTTTTCCCCATATTCACATATCTAGAGCTATCTCTTTCTGAAGCTCCAATCCTACGTCACCAGTTGCTTGCTGGGTTTCCCCTAGATGTCTCAAATTAAACATAGCCAAAACAGAATTCATCTAATCCATTGAAACTACAATTCCCTCAAAATTTCCCGTTTCTGTTGAGGGCATCATCATCCTTCTAATCATTCATATTCATGTCCCCATTGCCACTCATCCTCTACTTTGCCTCTCCCTCACCCAGTTTCTAGGTAGTTGCAAAATATTGCCATTTGTGCTTCCTTTAGATCTAGTCTGTTCCCTCCATGACATTTACTTTATTCTTTGTACAATTTCTATTTTATTCAAATAACTATCACTCTAGTTCAAACAGTAATCAACCCTTTACATGGATTATCAAAACAGCCTTCTAATATGTCTTTCTACCCCAATTCTTGCCCCTTTTCAATTTATCCTCCACAAATAATTTTATAAAGTAGATGTCTAAGCCAGCCATTCCCCTTCATAAAAAGCTTCACTCCTTCTAGTATAAAATACTGTTTCATCATTTGGGCTTTCAACTTTCCTCCAAATTCACTTCCCAGAATCACTGCACATTGTTTTCCTTTTTGCTCTCTTTTTCAACCACAGAAGCTTACTTGCTGTTTCCTGATCTCAGCATTCCATCCCCTGCCTACTATGAGTTTGCTCAGCCTGTTTCACATGCTTGGAATACATTCCCTCCTCACCTTCTCTTAGTAACCTGTCTCTTTCAATGTAGGGTAATCTCTTCCAATAAGACTTTCCTAATTCCCCTAGTTGCTAATACTCTCCTCTTTCTCTTATTACAAAGTATTTCTTTATACATTTATTATAATCCCCAGGAGAATGTAAGCTTGTAACTCTTGTTTTGTCTCTGTATTGTCTGTGGTAGCATAGTGCTTTGTTCATTCATAGGAGGGGATAGATAAAACTTTCTTGAATTTCATTGAATTGATTCCATAATCCCATGTATCATGCAAAGAATACTGCACTAGAAGTCAAGTAACTGGGTTCAGTGTTTGGCCCTTCTCTTAACTAGCTATGTTTCCACAAGCAAATCATTTAATCTCAATCAACTGGTTTCCCCATAATCCAGAAGAAGGGATTAAAAAGTTTTATGTGAACAAAAGTCTAGGTGAAATGAGCAAGACCTTGACCTTTGTTCATGGACATCTGAGTTTGCCTTCATTTTGCAAATTCACCAGCATTAAACTTACTGGCCTTGGTGCTTCAGTGTTTATAAAACAAAAATTAAAGTGAATGGTGGCTTTGAAATCCAGAATATTTTTTCTAATAAGAAGAAAACATTTAAAATCATCACTACATATTAAAGTATGAAGAACCTACTCAAACCAACCCTTTTATTTCTACCTATATGAGATGTGTTTATAATGTTTCCTGAATCTAGAACTAGGTGAATCATGCCATTCTCTCATCATTAGGAAACCAAGAGAAAGAATATCAAAAAGAAGTGAACTTAATGTATCCTAATGGAATCTAGATTGTTGATTGTCTCCCTCAGTATATTTATTTGCTAATTTGCTTAATCAATAGATTACCAATTCATAACCTTTTGTATCATATTTGAAGGGAACCAAAATGATCATTCTTCCAAAGATTCATAATTCATGTGGATATGTATTATCATTATATGTATACATATGTGGATATGTATATCATGTGGATATTTTCTTTGCAAAAAGAGTTAATGGGGGAGATGGCAGCTAGGCGGCACAGTGAATAAAGCACTGTCCCTTGATTCAGGAGGACCTGAATTCAAATCCAGCCTCAGATATTTAACACTTACTAGCTGTATGACCTTGGGTAAGTCGCTTAACCCCAATTGCCTTGCCTTCTCCCCTCCAAAAAAAAAAACATTTGACTAAAATGGCTCATGATGTATCATAAACTATAGTGATACTCTGCCCATTACCTCTTTTTTTTTTTTTGGTCTTGTTGGAGGGTGGAAGGCAGGGCAATTGGGGTTAAGTGACTTGCCCAAGGTCACATGGCTAGTAAGTGTTAAGTGTTTGAGGTCAGATTTGAACTCTGGTCCTCCTGACTCCAGGGCCTGTGCTCTATTCAATGTACCACCTAGCTGCCCCTCACCAAATTTTGTTATCACTGTGGTGACCAGAATTCTGGGAATGCCTGTCTGAATTTAGCTAAGCTGATCCTTGAAGAAGACAAAATTAGACATTGAGCTAGTACTCAAAGGCTTCTAAGTTAGCAAGTCTTGCCAGAACCTGCATAGCATTCTGTGACTCCCAGGTTACCTTCAAACCAATTAAATTAATTAGAAACATTTATTAAGTATTAACTAAGTAACTGGCACTATGCCAGTTGCTTGAGATGCACAGACAAAAATGAATGAAGACTGGTGCCCATAAAGAGCTTCCATAATAATGAGAGAGAAATAATATGTTAACTGATAATGCAATACAAGACATATGAAATGACTACAAATGATTGTGGCCTAGGAGAGTGTTACCACAAGGAAGGGGCCTGATGTAGGAAGTTGGCCTTCTTCTCCATTTTCTGTTTGAATTTGAAAATCTTCTTCTTGAGGCCTTGGAGAAGGGTTATAATGTTGAAATAAAATTGTATTCCCTTTCAGTATCTAAGAGGATAATAAATTTGGCATAGTCAACTGAATGATAACCTAAGAGTAGGAAAGACACAGGTTCAAGATCTACCTCTGGCAAATATTGGCTGAGGGACCTCAAGGGAGACATTGGATCTCTTCATGGACCCATATAATTCTAAGACTAAAAGTTATTTGGGGGAGGGATTTCTCATCAGAAGCCCCTTATAGTTATGAAACCAAAAGTTTGGGTCAAAGAAACAAAAACAAAAAAATCCACCTCAGAATACAAAATGCCAATGAATATACATTTTCAAAAGACAGGAAAGATAGACTGGCCCATATTTAAAAAGAAAACAATATAATAGAAAAGATTTAGTCTGAGAATAGTTCGTTTTGTTTGTCCTTCGTTTCTGAAGAGGACTAGTGACATTATAGGGTGAGGTCTAGATTTGTGCATGAATTGAATTCAAGTGATGCAGAGTTGGGCAAAATCATCAGCTTCACTATTTCTTCCAAAATCAAGTGACGAGACAAAAATCAGTGTGACTGGCAATGACCTGGGATGCAGTGGATGACCTTGGCAAAGCCAGTGTACAACCAATCACTAAACACCCCATAACATCTGCTTCAGCTGTCTTCATGGCCACTATAACACATTACATGTACAGGAGCATAAATGAAGTGTATTATTGGAAAAAAAAAGGATGACTTTCCCCCAAATTCAGAAACAGTTTTTTTGGTATTCCATTGGGTCAAATGTTTAATATGTCTATTGGTGTCCAAGACATAGAGCAGTGGTATTAAATTCAAATAGAAAAGGGAGTCACCAATCCATACATAAGGATCCCTGTGGGCTGTTTTTTGACTTGCTTTAAAATGAAAACTTATGTTTCATTTTATTTTAATTATTTCATTAAATATTTCCCAATTACATTTTAATCTGGTTCAGGCAACCTCAGGAGTAGTGTGGGCTCAATGAAGCCTGCATACTTTGTGTTTGACAACTACATTATAGAACGTTTTCTGCTTCAGATATGGGTCCAATGTTCCATCCAATTCTGATTTTCTGATTTAGGGATTCTATTAGTTGCTTTCCAACCACACATTGAATGCAGATTGATGATCCTCTGAAAATGTCAACATAGAAGAAAAGTTGATGGAGGTGGGAGGAGAGATAAGTCCAATATAATGAAATGAGAATGTGTGTGTGAGAGAGAGAGACAGAGACAGAGACAGAGAGAGACAGAGGCAAAGAGAAACAGAGGGATGATGACGATGATGATGATGATGACGATGATGATGATGGAATAGGACAGTGATGGTCTCTGGTTAACTACTAGAGGGTAGCATACTCACTTAGGATAGGAAAAGAAGGAGCCACTTCTGTGTGTGTCAGGATGGGAAAGCAAAGGAGCACTTACAGAGGATGAAGGGCTTTCTCTGAGTTATTACTCTTCTGGGGGAATTAGCATCATAGATTTAGAGCTGGAAATCAGAAACTAACCGGTCCAAGCACTTCTTTTACATATGTAGAAACTGAGGTACAAAGAGTTGAAGTAATTTACCCAAAGTCACATAGGTGGTACCTGTCCTTACCTAGAGTCAAGCTTGTATAAGGCTTGAGCTAGGATCTCAGATTAGTTCAAGCAACAACTATTTTGTTGTACTCTCCTAGGACATATAAAATAAGCTTTAGGACAAGCTATTCAGCCAGATGGCAGGTGAACAAAAGCTTAATTAATCTAGCCTGGAATGACTGGATTGAATTAGACCTTTCAAAGCTCCTCTGACCAGGGTGATGTTCACCCAGGCATGCTCATGTGCTGATCTATAATGTTGATTACTTATGTATGTCCACAAAATAAATTCTTATTGTATACTTGGAATACATAGTATATACATATATTATTATTATCATTATTTTATTAAACTTGGTCCTAGACTCAGAGAACATGGGTACAAAGCCATCCTCTGAAACTTGCTACTTAGGTAGCCTTGGGCAATATACATACCTTATTATGTATCAGTGCTATTATTTGTAAAATAATCTAGTTAGACAAAGTACCCCTTAAGTTTCCTTCAAGCTGTAAGTCTATGATTGTTTAAACTTTAGTACCTGTGAAATTACCACTGTCCAATGCTTCTACTTTCAGAATCAGAAATTCATGCATTTGCAGTAAAAAGATCAGTCATTTCCTAAGAACTGCATCTCTTATCAATTAACAGAGCCATGGAAGTAGAAGCTTAACATCTTACCCACCCATTTCATCTCAGCATGATCTTCAATGCACTCCCTACCAAAAAATCAACTATCCTTTACCATATATGCTAAAATACTGAGAATAAAACACAAACACAGAGGCAGAGACAGATAGAGACAGAGACAGAGATCCATACATATATTTCCCACTTGCAAGAAACAACCCAGATGAAACTCTAAAGAATTGCAAATGTTCTTGTGTTTGCTCATGTAAATAAAAGTGGGGTTATTGGTACAGAATCATATTGAAGATTCCCACGGATCACTCTTTCTCACCAATTCCACAACTCTTTGTTTAATCAAGGCACTTGTTAATCTGTATTCAGGCACCCAAGGTAGTTCAGAAATCTTTCATATAGAGAGTTATATATCTTCCATTATATAATAGGCAAAATTAATTTTTGTTTTAATGACTTTGACCTCAGAAAAATAACTAAATAATATTTTAAAACTAGACAGTTGAATTAAGCAGTTTATGAATAGTTAGATATATATGTCATTTCTTGATTTCTCCTGCCCCTGGAGAAGGCATATTTACCTTATCCAGAGGAACAGCAGCTTTTCACAGCCCTTCCTTAAATTTATTCCTGAATCCAAATTTATACTGGGCTTCTGGGAAGAATTGCTATCTATAAATTGAACCACACCACCTTTAATACTTTTTCTGTCTCTAAACCTAGAGCTGTTAATGCTCTCACATTAAGCAATAAATCAAGGGAATATAACAAGTTGATGTGATCCCAGGAATTGATGGGGATGATGGAGATTCCCAGCATACAACTGTCACCACCACCCATTCAGATAACCTGTATAGAACTTCCCTCTATAAGTTTATAAGGGTCTACTCCTTCACCTCTATAATAATTCAGAATGTTATAAATGAAGATAACCCTAATTTTCCCACTGTTTATTTCTTATACAAAACATGTCTTGGGATAAGAGTCAATTTCTCCATTGTCTCTATTTCATTGGAGTCACATGAGTCAATTATTGAAGAGTGATGAATCAAGTCACATAGCACTGGAATGTTTAGCTGTGTTTGTTGGAGATATCTACTAGGGTGGCCCAATTGTGAGATTCTTACTTTGGCAACAATCCCATCAGTTTTGTTTGACTAAAGATTGGTCCTACATTGCAGTGACTCATCCTCTCTTTTTCTTTTTTTTTTTTTGTCCTGTGAAATATTGGCAGTATTTCTGCTGAATTAGCTCTTCTTTTCATGGAAAGGGGCTGGGGGGCGGGAGGGAATGATCTTGCATGTATGTACACTTCAATGTGGGAAGGTGACATTTGCTGATTTCTTTGAAGTTTTGTAAATTTCCATGGCAGATCTAAGTTTGAAATGTATTTCACTCAAAGTTTTAAGAGGCTTGAATTCTTTTTTTCTAAAACAGCAATTTGTGAATTAAACACACTCCAAGGAATGTAGCTTCATGGTAGATGAAGATGGGATTTAGTTGGACTATATTTCTTAGAAAATTAAGTACAGGAAGAATAACAAGAAACTCTATTACAGTTAAGTTAAAAAAAACCTTTTCTACCACATACTTGGAGTTCGATTCTTTTAGGGCCTATTTCTTTGAGATACCCTATGATCCTTATAAGGAGTATCAAAGAGAGAAAGTCAGTCTTGGAAATTAGAGTCCAACAGCTTATTAAATATTTAAAAGGCTAGGCATGTGTAATGAATTTGAGGCACAATTGTCTACTAGCAAATATATAACAGTTGGCGATTTTGATGAATAATTCTTTTAGGTCTCCTTTGTGATCTGAATTGATTTTGTTGGTGAAATGTATTCATTCCTATTCATGTTTTTTTTTTCTTCTTTGTCAGAGGAAGGTGAAGGAGAAGGTGACATTGGCATGATGTACAAAAGTTTCCTCGGTGTTCTTAGTCCAATGAGAAGAGGGAGAATGATAAACTTCTAGAAGGGAAAGAAAGCTCTCATCCTGGAGTTAGAGGATCTGTTTTTGAATTCTACCTGTGACTGCCTAGCTGCACAGTACTGGGGATATAACTTCATCTTTAGCCCTCAGTTTCTTTAGCTGAAAAATGAGGGGGGTAGGGAGACCTAGAAAATCTTTGAGATCCCTTTCAGTTCTAAGTCAATGAACCTTCCAAACACAAATATAGGCTCTTTTTTGTTAATCTATTCTTGATTATTTCCATAGATGCACAAAATGTAGAAGCATTCACTTTGATAATTAAATATTCTTCTTTCTTGATAAAATTACTGAGGGAAGAGAGGTAGTATTGGGAAAGGTATTCCATATAGCACCTTATAATCTCATTTTCCTGGAAACAATTCTCTATCTAAAATTTCTCTTTCCTTGTCTCCTTTGCTATGTACTCATCCTCTTCCCAATCCCAATGAGTTTTTTTTAATTGAATTCAACTGAAAAGTCATTGATGGCACATTATAAGTGCTTAATAAATGCAAATTAGAGTTTAATCCTGGAAGCTGGGTAACATCTTTTCCCTCACTTTACAGATGAGAACATGGAGTTTCAAAGACGTTTAGTGACTTGACCAAAGTCATATATCAAGTAAGTGACAGAGACAAAACTTTGTTTACAATGCACTAAACCTTTCCTTTTTTAAACCCCCTTTCTATATATTTTCTCTCCCACACTCCCTTCAAGGACTTAGGGATTTCATCTCCCTTTCCATTTCCTTCTTCCAAAAACTTATATTGATAAAAGTATCTGATATAAATCACTGAAGTTAAAGTCAATGGATTACCTTCCAAAGGAAACTTACATTTTAAGATGTTCTATAGCTAGAGAATCAAAGACTATCTCATTAAAATATATTCAGGCATCAGAATAGAAGTGGGGTGGAGTATAAAAAAGTCCTTTCTCACACTCCTGAAATCATATCATATAGACCACCAGCCTTGCCTTTCTGCAAAGCCAGCCCCACCTAGAAGTAGTTTCAAATATGCTTTGGTGACTGCAAGCAGCAACTTGTCATGAGACTATGACTTCCTAAGATATTGGCATTTGCCTACGAAGTCTGCCAAAGCATGCTTGAAACTGGAAATATGCCAATACCTGCTTCATCTGGTTTCTGTGGGTGTGGTCCACATCAGCTTCCTAGAAAGTGTTAATTTGTGATTTACACCAAATGATGAGAAGCTAGCTGAATCCAGAATATATGTCCTGAAGAAACTAGTGGAAAAAGTCTTTGCTTGGACAGCCTATAAACATTAGAATATAACCCAAATCAGCTATTATTCACGTGAAGTATTAGACATCTATTTGTCATAAACTGATTATTTAATAAAAATAAAAGCTATATTATCATGGTTCCTGAATATGTGTCCTGATATCAACAATTCACTGCTTACTGTCTTTGTTTCTCATTTTGAATCACCTGATTAGTCATAACAAGACTATCTTGGCAGCCTGGCAGTATAAAAAAAAAGTGTTCTGAATTTGGAGAAAGAATACCAGGTTTCATCTCCTACTCTACTGCTTGCTATCTGCTTGACCTTGGGCAAGTCATTTAACCTAGCTGGCCCTTGGTTTCCTCATCTGTAAAATAAGAGGGCTAGACAAGATTGCTTCAAAGATTCCTCTTATCTCGAAATTGATGATATTTTTACTAATAATCACTAAGTTTTAGATGAATGTTAAGTTGTTGAGCTAAATGTTAAGTCTTAATCCTTTATACTAGGAGGTAGGGAATGATTTTCCCCCATTAGAAATTTGAGTCTTTTGAAAAAAAATAGATTGTTTTCTTTATTACTATTCTAACTTTCTAATACACACTTTCTCAATAACAAAATTGATTTCCATTTGATTTCTGCCACCTCTGTTGAGTCATCCTTTAAGTAAACACCTAGGAAAGGAAAATCAGGGTCAGTGTCAGTGCTTCCAAATAATAAACAAGCATTTATTAAGGACCTACCATGTTCTAGGAATTACTAAGCTACATTTAAAAAAAATGAACCAGTCTTTGTTCTCAATGACTATATAATCTATGGGTTTGATAATATGCATGTATAAAATAAACAGAAATAGAACAAATATGCAGTACATATAAGGTAGCTTAGTTCAAAGTAGTTAATGACGAATGGTACTAATAGTTGAGATGATGATGAAAATTTTTACATAAAAAAACTTCATGGCTTGAAATGAATTTTGAAGTAAGTGAGTAGTTATATAAGACAAAGTTGGAGAGACTATATTCCAGGCATGAGGGTAGCCAGTGCAACATTACAAACTTAGGACATGGAGTGCCATGTTTGAGTTCAGTAAGGAAAATGAAATATAATGTGGCTGAAAAGATAGAGGGACAGGGTGATGAAAGGCAATAAAGAAAAATAAAACAACAATGTAATGTTGGACCATATGGTTTTGTTAAGTCCTTTCAGCTCTCAATCTATGATTCTAAATTGCCCAGAAAAGGAATAACCCATCATAGGGAATGCCCCATTTACCCTTTAGATGCTTGCCAATCAAATCTTTTAACAATACAGTTTTGTTGAGACTTAAATATACATTAAACTATTAGACATTTGGTCCACTGCTCCCCACTCTACTCTATGCCTAGAATGTTCTCTATCCTTTTCTTTATAATTCAACACATTTTATGTATTTTTCATATATGTAATAGAGAGCTACTGATATTTATGGGGTAAGAAAGTGATATGATCAATGCTACAAATAAGGAAAATCACTCTAGTATCTTTGTGGAAGATAGAGTAAAATGAGGAAAGACTTGAGGCAAGAAAAACAATCAGGGGGTGGCCAGGTAGCACAGCAAGTAAGAGCACTGGCCCCAGAATTGGGATGACCTGGGATCGAATCCGGGCTCTGATCCTTAGTACCACACTCAGAAATAACTGGCCATGTAACCTTGAGCAACTTACTTAACCAAAAGGAAGAAAATCAATCAGAAGGCTATTGAATTCATTCACTGATCCTGTTTTTAATTTCAAGGGCATATTTCAATGGTTGTTTTTCAGGGTTTTTACTTCATTCCAGCTTAAATGTTTCAGTAAACTAGATTTTTACAGAATCATCAAAAAGGGACAGTATAAAGCAGATATTTTTTCAGATAAGTGAAGTTTTAACTATGAATGCTCCTGAAGATTTTACTATTACCATTTATTGATGAAAATAAGCCCAATATGTACCATATACCTATCTGACTTCATTAAGAAAGTACATTATATTGAACCTTTTCTTGATAATTCATAGCTTTTGAGATGTACATGATTGTGGATTGTAAATAAAGATACAAGTGGTTTTAAGGTATAGGGGTGACTTACTTATTTAACTTATCAACATAACACTATTCACACACTCTAGCTCTGTAGCAATGAATTCTATGAGCTGACTTGGTTTCACTTTTGCCCACTCATGTCTTTAAGAGTGATGATGTTTACGGTATCTCTTTGTGCTTCCAAATGTAATCCAGCAGAAACTTCCCTATATACTCCCTTAATTCAATTAAAATATTTAAGAGACCTACTATGTGCAGAGTATTGAGGATTATATAAAGATTATATATGTAATATATATGAAGATATATAAAGATTCAAAGGCATAAATAAATAAGACTTGCACTAATTCAGTTCAAATCTATAAGCATTTATTATATCCACAATATATTCAAGGCACTAAGCTTTAGGCAATAAGGTCAGAAGGCCAGGAAGCTATCATGAGTCCAAATATCTGGATAGTACAAATGACTGACTCAGCCCAAGCAAAGAGATCATGAAAGAATAACTTTACCTAGTTTATAAGGAAATGACTCTTGGATACAGAGAACATCATTGACTCTTACAATGTTGTTATTTTATAAATTGTTCTACTTGTTTTTCTCACTTCACCCTGCATCAGTTCATATGTCTTCCGAAGTTTCTCTGCCATATGTCCTGTACCACAATATTTGACTAAAATTCAAATACGACATTTTGTTCATCCATTGAAAAATTTGTAGGAATCGAACATTTGAAAGCATGCTATCTATCTTCTGGAAGGTGATTTATTGAGTTGTAGAATGAAACATGGATTTTTGAGACATGAATAGTGTGAAAATTTGAGTGTCTGGACTGTGCATATCTGATATAAAAGTTTTATTTTCCTTATTTTCTTTATCAGCAATGGAGGGGAAGGAGAAGAGCAAAATTCGATTTACTCAAATTCCAAGTAAAGATAGATATGTTGATGGTTCTGGGCCTGGTTCTTACTCAGGGTTTGTTCAGTGAAGTGCCAAGAACTTTTCTTATTTACTCTTTTCTTCATGGAAACAATGCATAGGATATGGCAAACAAAGTCAATATGGAGTAAAGAATCCAAAAAGTCTGAGACAGTACTCTACCCTTGGACTGGGTAAAATGGAGCTACAAGTCAAGATGTCATGAAAATAAAAATTTCCATTACATATGAAACAAATAAACCTTTAAGCTTTAGCTGTCTCTGTGGGAAGGAGCTACTGTCACACAGCATTCCTCAATCCCAGTGTGTATTGTAATCCCTTTTGAAATCATATACCCACCATACCCCAGCAATTTCCCCCTTGAAATCCTATCTACTCCTTTGGACTTGTGTCCTCCTTTGTACTGTGCTTAATCCCACCAAAGGGGCTTGATTTCTACTGTGACAATATGATTTGTAGTCTTGAGGAGACAGAATGCATTAATATCTGGGGAGATCAGTATAATTTATATGAAGGAGACTTTCTTAAACAGAATCTGAAGGGTTTTGAGATGACAAGACAAAGAGCGAATGCAATCCAGGCATTTGAATACCTTAGAAAGCATTGAAATATTTGGTCCATGTATGGAGGCAGGAAATGAAATGTCAAGTTCAAGAAAGTGATAGTGGTTGAGTTTAGCTGTAATGCAAAATTCATAAATGAGAGTAATAGGAAAGAAAAAGAAAAAGAAGGTGGGGGTCACTTTGTGGAAGGATTAGATGCTGATCTGAAAATTTTTATTTCATTCTACACTCGATGTTGTTTTTCAGGGAAATCACATGAGTAGACATGGAACTTGGAAAAATATTTTGGCAAGTAAGAGAAGGAAAGATGGGGAATGGGAGGAACTGCTATGAGGAAGACCAGGTACAAAGACTTCAATATTCATTATTTTGTGTTTTCAGGTGTGGGTGAATATTTACCTCCCATGACATAAAGTCATTCTTTTTTCTCCTTTTCCCTTACTGCTTTGTTGCTGGTTATTTTTTAAATCTTTTTCTTGCTTGTTATTTTCATCTGTAATATATGAACCTTCCACTGATCGCTCTCGTCATTTTTAGTCTCTGGTGCTAAGGCCTCTTCTAATCTGATGAGTGGAGAGAAGAGCAAAACTTCTCCTAAAGCCTCCATTTAAAGAAGACTCAGAGCCCAGTCACCATCATCTGTACTCCTTGCTTTGGATTCCACCATCACTATGTCCCCTAACCTTCTCCTCATAGTCCCTTCCTTTTCAGGTTCCTTTTCTGCATTGTCTTTCTCCAGTTGATTGTAAACTTCTTGAGGGCAAGAATTCTCTTTCTTTTTCTGGTTTGTATCTCCAGCATTTAGCACAGTGCCTGGTAAATAATAGGAACTTGATAAATATTTATTAAATTCAATCTTCTGCCATTTTATTCTCTAATTTTTCCTTTTAAAGTCATTTTTTTTTCTATTTTGTTCCCCCATAAGTCATTGCTTTCAATCAAAAAACCAAGGTGATTTAAAATAAATAAATACCAAACAGAGCTGCAAAATCATTGTCCATAGTCCTTTAAGGGAAAGTTACAACTTTTGGATCTTTGACTTTTTCCTAATATTTTTATTGATGCTATGTGTTAAAGGAGAGCTACTTTGCTGAAGTACACTTACTCATTCATTAGTCATTTTACTTTCTTCTGAATTTGGAGTTATCTTAGACATGAAATCATCAGAAGATCACACTTCAAAATAATATAGTATATATAATAGTGTAGCAGCATACATAGTATAACAATATAATCTGGGTTTTAGTGTGTTTTAGTAACAGTCTCAGGCAGCTAGTCTGATCAATGTATAGAGCACTGGGCCTGAAATCACAAAGACCAGAGTTCACATCTAGCCTCTGATACTAACAAACTGTGGCACCATGGGCAAATTAGTTAACCTCTATTTGCTTTGACCCTCTAGAGCTAGAAATGACAAGCTATTCCAGTATCTTTGTCACACCCTATGGCCAGTATGGTCCATGGGATCATGAATAGTGGGATATGACTGAACATATCTACCCAATATTAATGGTTGCTAAATATCAGCCAATATGTTGGTATCTCGGGGCACTGGTTACCAACCACAACTTAGCTTTACCTCCCTCTGAATAGTCATCTAAATCTTTTATTTATGTCTAGAAATAGGGTTTTATACCCCTACTGATTATTGGCGTGGTTTATTACCGCCATGCACTAATAACTCCACTTTATTAAGTCACTATGTCTTCTGCTTCACAGATTGACCTCCTCTAAGGGCACTGATTTTAAAAAGCATTTAATCAGATTTCATAAAATGTTATCTTTTTTAAAAAGTGATACTTTTGTAATATAGGCATAGACTATATATTCCACTGACTTCCTGAACCTAACCCCAACAAAATGCAGAAACCCTTCCTAAACAAACATCCATGTCTCTAGGTCCAAATACCACTTCCAATGCTAAATTCTGGGTCACAGAATGATACAGATATATAGATATCTAAAACCTTCCCCAGTGTTCAATAAAATTGAAGCTGATTCACATGTTTAATTTACAGCTTATTTAGAGTACCATAGAAATTTGGGGTACCTCTTCTGAATGTAGCTTCATGGATCATAAGATGAAAGATTCTGTAGAACATATTGTCACCTGCCAGATATGTTAATCATTAATTCCACTCAAGTATTTTCTAGTTAAATCTGGCTTTTTGGTCGTAGATCAAATCACTTCATCCACAGGGAGGTACATGTTGCCTAGTATCAGAGTACCTTCAAAGGCAAACAGCAAGTGGTTGGGGTGGGTGGTGGGTGGGTGAAGCCAGTTGTCAAGCTGACTATAGCCATTGTTCCTCCATTTGCTGGAGATAACTCTTGCACAGGCATGTATCCATTTGGTATGCATTTTTTCTTAGCTTAGCAATGACAAACCCTTAAATATATTTCTTCTTTCTACATGGCCAAAATGAAAAATTTTCAACTTTAACTATATTCATGTTGTAGCTTCTCCTTTGGTCTATTTTCTTCCCAGCTACCAGAATAATAATTTCCTTTTTATTTCTAGATCTATTTAGAACAAAAAAAGCTACAAAATCCTTCATTAATGATTAATTAATTATTATTAATAATTAATTATTTAAATATTATCAATTTATCTCATACCTCACAAAGTTCACAGAAAGAAATTAATATAATTGAAAGTAAGGAAAATGGGGGCGGCTAGGTGGCACAGTGAGTAAATCGCCAGCCCCGGAGTCAGGAGGACCCAAGTTTGGTTCTGGCCTCAGACACTTAACACCCACAAAAAAAAAAATTAGCTAAGTAACCTCGGGCAAATTACTTAACCCCAATTGCCCTTCAAAAGGCAAAAAAAGGAAAAAAGAAAGTAAGAAAATCACTAGACAAATAAAACCAGTTTTATGAAAAATTTTTCATATTTTTTTATTCATGGTTTTATGAAAAAAATAACAAAATTGATAATCGATCGTTAATTTTATTAAAAAAATTATTGAAGAAAACCAAATTATCACAATTAAAAATTGAAAGAGTGAATTCACCACCAATGAAGATAAAATTAAAACAATTATTAATAGATTAATATTTACAAAAATACAAATTATCTAAAATAACAGAAGAGAAAATAAAATACTTAAAAAAAACATTTGAAAAAAAGAAATTGAACCAGTCATCAGTGAACTCCCTAAGAGAAAAAAAAAGTCTCCAGGATGATATGGATTCACAAGTGAGTTCTATTAAATATTTAAAGAAAAAAATACATAGAGAGAGAGACAGAGACAGAGACACAGAGAGACAGAAAGATAGAATTTGGAAAAACAGCAAAAAAGTAGTACTTTGACCTTTCTTTTTATGGTGGAAACACTGTGCTGATAAAGCAGAGAAAGAAAACAATAGACCAATTTTCCTAATGAATATTAATAGAAAAATTTAAATAAAATAAAATAAGATACTAGCAAGGAGATTACAGCAATTACAGCAATGTATCACAACGATCATATTTTATGATCAGGTGGGATTATTTATTTATACATACATATACACATGCATTCATACATACATACATACATACAAACACATATATGTATTGTGTATTATGTATGTGTGTAATTGACCACATCAATAATAAAACCAACAGAAATCATATGATTGTCTCAATAGATACACACAAAATTGTTAATGAAATACAACATCCATTCCTATTAAAAACCCTAGAAAGCATAGGAACAAATGGAGCCTTTCTTTAAAGCTAGATACATTATCTATCTAAAACAATAGGCAAGCATTATCTGTGATGGGGATAAGCTAGAAACTTTACAAATAAAATCAGGCATGAAGCAAAGATAGCCATTTTTACCACTATTATTCAATATTGTAATAGAAATGCTAGCTATAGCAAAAAGAGAAGAAAAGGAAATTTAAGAAATAAGAAAAGGCAATGAAGAAACAAAATTATAACTCTTTTCAGATAACATGGTGGTATACTTAAAGAATCCTAGAGAATCATCCAAAAAAACTAATCAAAATAATTAAAAAAAAACTTTAGCAAAGTTGCAGGATATAAGATAAAGCAACATAAATGGTTATAATTTCTATACATTACCAACAAATTCCAGCATCAAGACACAGAAAAAGAAATTCCTCTTAAAATAACTGTAGACAATATGAAATATTTGGGAGTCTACCAGTCAAGACAAATTGAAGAACAATATGAACAATTTATAAAGCACTTTTGACAAAAATAAAGTCAGACTTAACAATTGGGAACCTATGAATTGCTCAACGATAGACTGAGGCAATAGAATAAAAATGATTGTTTTATATTAATATACATTAATATTTGAAATATTTAAATATATTTATTTAATTAATATTTAAAATATATGTTAATATTTTACAGAGCCAGAAAAATAATAATAAAGTTCATCTGGAAGAACAAAAAATTAAGAATGTCAAGGGAATCAATAAAAATAAATGTGAAGGATGATGACCTAGCCATACCAGATCTCAAACTGTATTAAAAGCAGTAATCAGGTAGCCAGCGAGTAAGAGCACCAGCCCTAGTGTTGGGATGACCTGGGGATCAAATCCTGGCTCAGGCACTTAGCACCCACCCAGAAACACCTGGCTGTGTAACCTTGAGCAAGTTACTTAACCCCAATTGCTTAGGGGCAGCCAGGTGGCTCAATGAGTAAGAGCACTGGCCCCAGTGTCATGATAACCTGGGAATCGAATCTCGGCTCAGATACTTAGTATCACACCCAGAAATAACTGGCCATGTAACTTTGAGCAAGTTACTTAACCCTGAATACTTAAAAAAAAAGCAGTAATCAAACCAATCTGGTACCAAGAAATAGCATTCTATTGTGGAATTAAGGTAATAATTCTTTAAATCATTATTGATTAGATAAATGTAAATAAATACTTCTGTAAAGTACGTCCTCATATCCATCAAATTGTTTAAAATAATAGAAAGTTAAAATAATAAATATTGAAGGGCATGTGGGAAAACAGGGATATTAATGCACCATTTGTGGAGTTGTGAAGTGATCCAACCATTCTGGAGAGCAATTTGGAATTATGCCTAAGGAATAATTTGGAATTGAACAAAGGGCTTTAAAACTGCATGTCCTTTGATCCACCAATATCACTACTAGGTTTGTGTCCCAAAGGTATAAAAATTGGGGGGGGGGTAGGGGAGGAACTATATTTCTAAAAATATTTACAGCAGATATTTTGGTGGTGACAAAAAATTGTAAATTGAGGGACTGTCCATCGATTATGGAATGGCTGAACAAGTTATGGTATATTATTGTAACAGAATACTACTGTGTTATAAGAAATGACAAGTACAATGATTTCAGAAAAACCTGGAAAGGCTTACATGAACCAATGCAAAGTAAATTGAGCAGAACCAGGAAAATATTGTGCACAGTAACAGCAACATTATATGATGATTAAATCTGAATGTCTTAACTATTTTCACCAATACAATGATCCAAGATGATTCCAATGGACTCATGATAAAAAAAAAAAAATGCTATCTCCAGAAAAAGAACTGATGGAGTCTACATACTAAAAGAAAAAAAAAGAATTAAAATAACAACAACAATCAAAAAACTATTTTGTCTTTTTTTTTTTGGTCTGTGTTTTCTTTCACAACATGATCAATATAGAAATGTTTTGCCTCACCTATATCAAATTGCTTACCACCTCATAGAGGTGGATAAAGGAAGCGAGAGAATTTAGAACTCAATTTATTTAAAAGTCAATGTTAAAATGTTTTAGTTTTACAGTTAATTGGGAAAAATGAAATATTTTAAAACACATAATACATGGGAGATTTAAATGTATTTGCATATCTTTGGTCTCTCTCATTTTTCATTCCTGTTCCAAGCTTTCAATATATTCTTTACTGTTGACATCATTTTCCACCTTTGCACTAAAGTCACAAAATGTCAGAGTATGTATTGATTTAATTTATTTAAGCTTATTAAGTCCTTCTAATTCATCCACCTTTCTCTTTCTGCAACTAATGTTGTTGTATAATCTGCAATTATTTCCAATGAAGTCTTTTTGTCACTACCTTTCATTAACATGGAAATACATGATGACCAAATATCCCTTGAAATAATATTCCTTGTGCTTTTGTGTTCACAATAAAACCAAATCTGCCAGTTTCTTTACCTTTCCAAGGAGAACCTGTAAGTCATCTTTCCATTTAACTGCTATTTTATCCTTCTTAGAATAATAACTTCCATTCCATTATAGAAAAATTCATCTAAATACAACAGGTCATAGATTATATAACTAGTTTGGAAAGGGCTTCAAAGTCCATCTAATTGAGGCCGTGATTTTTTTAGATGAGAAATCTGATGACTAAGGGGGCTGAATGACTGACCTAAATTCACACAGGTAATAAGTATCAAGTATCAAGGACTGCTGACTTCATAGCAGTCACACCCTACATTTTCGACTGTACCACTTCTTTCTTCTAGACGACTACTTGTTGGTCATGAAAAAAATTTCACAATAGATCATTTAAAATTTGCTGGTACTCTAGGTACTCTCTGCACCTTTTCCGATATATTCCCTGCCTCACTGTAGAAGAAAGGGTGTCAATGGGAATGGAATTGACTCTTTTTTTGCTTTTTCCTTGTTTCATGGGCTACCTTCATCAAAGAATTCCCTACTTAGTAGCCCAGCGTACTAGTGATGAGCCACTCTGTAATAAGCTAGACTTTTTCTTGGCAAACAGATGAAATATAAATGAAGTAATATAAATGAATTATAATTGAAATGAAAAGCAAATAAAGGAAAGGTGTTAAAATAGGGATCATGAGGAAAAGTCTGAAGTATGAGATCACACTTGAGCTAAGCCTTACATGAAAGTAGGCATTGTAAGAGGTGAATGTGAGAAGGAAGAACATGACAGGAAGGGAGGGGGCAACTTGAACAGGACTGGATGGTGGAAGATGAAATGTTATATACAGGCAATATGATGTATACTTCTTTGGATGGAATGTAGAGTTGCCTAACAGGGGAGGGGAGCAATGGGATAAGTCTAGAAAGATATATCCAAGACAGATCCTGAGGGTCTTTAAAAGTCAAAAGTGCGTACTTTGTGTTTTATGATGGAATCATTAAGGATTTATTGATGTTTATTTATAAAGAGTAAAGTTTTCCAATGTATGCTTAGCATTCATCAATTTGGCCACTGTGTGAAGGTGGTATAGTAACCAGTTGGTAAGCTATTGCTCTAGGTCAGTAAGATGTGATGACAGACTAAGGAAGGGTATTGGACAAAAAGCCTGTATTCTGGAATCTCTTTCTCTGACTCTCTCTGATCTCTTGCTTTTCTACTCTTATTCTCTTAAGCTTCTTAAACAGATTACTTCTCTTCATCATAACTTAAATTTTTCCTTAATTTTCCTGTCTCACAAATATATTCTGCCCTCACTTTCCTTTGTACCATAGGGCCAGCCATTTTAGCCATGCCTCTTCCTCTATCTCTGGATGCAATGACCCCTCAAGTTTTATTTTTTGCTAAACCTGGTTTAAATTGGTTGACTCCTACTATTTGACGTTTCTTCTCCTATGACTGAATAGCTAAATACTATGAGGAAACCTTGACATAGTGCTCTCTGATTTAAATTCAAATTTATGTGTAATAGAAGTGTATTTTGAGCAAGTGTACTCCCATTCAATTTAAACAAACCCCTTCACTGATACAGCATAGATATGTGCAGTGGTATTTTGTTAAAAGGAAAATTCATAACTTCTCATTGGATTTTAGTGTTGTGTTTGCATCAAGCTTATAAAAACTTTGTATTTGGGGTAATCCATATATGAGCTATCTCTAAGCTTTTCTGAAATTCCCCAGTTATAAACTCTGATATGGAACCATAATAAACTGAAAAAATGACCATTTTAAAGAGATCCAGTTTATGTGAGGCCAGAATTTTCTTTTTCTTTTTTTTCCTTTTTAGGAGAATCTGGAATATAGGTTACAGGTATTGTCCAACCTAAATTGATCTCTCACTGCTGAATGTCAATTTATTTATTCATCTTACTGTTTCCCTAAAATATTTACCACAATGGCTTTCCAAATCTTCTACTTTTCCACCTGAAGCCATCTTTTACCTAGTAATTTTTTTCTTCTAATATACTAAAAAGACTGAGATGATCCATAATGAATTCCTACAGTGGAAATATTACCAGCTAATAGATCCCAATGTAACTACTGCGGTTACTATCCCCTCAAGCTATATTTATTCAGTGCCTTGGAGAAAAATATATGTTTCAATTACAAATTATAAAACATAAAGAAATAATCTCTTCCACTTCTTTAACCAGGAATCTATTTTGCCATCCATAGACAAAAGTACAGGGATGTGTAGCTTTATCATAAATATTTCTACCATCATTGCTACGTAGTACCCCTATAGTGTAGAGCAGTATCTCCTAATATACAACTTTCTAAACTAGATCCATAATCTAATCCTCCTAGCTAATCTAAATTTTCAGGTATCCTGCACTGAGCTCAAATTCATGAAGAGTTAAGTAGAAGAATACTTAGTAGTTAGGGAATAGGCTAGTTATAGACAGAGTAGAACCCTGTGCAATTTATTTATATTTTCTAGCAAATGATGAACTCTGTAATTAAGGACCATTGGACCAATCTACTTTGGTGACATTTTGATCTCATCACTCATGTCACCTTGAATTTAAAAATAAAATGAGTCATCATCCAGTAATATTCCAGACCAGCCAACAGAAACTAGAAGAGAGTAAACATGGAAATGCACACTCTCCCCAGATGCTTTCTCTGAGATAGCATTCTGAGGAAGAAACTCAAAGACAGAGCTCAACAGCCATATAGGGCCATTTCTCATTGGGGAATTTGCATAATGTAGCAACATTCTTTCAACATTCCAGAGACTCAGTTCGGTCTTACATTAACTCCATAATGCCAAAGGTAATATATATATATATATATATATATATATATATATATATATATATATGTATATATATATACACACACACACACATATACATATACATATGCATATACATATATATATTATATTATGTATTACTAAATGTAACTAATCTGGTAGCATTCCATCCTTGTCCTTCAATATTTCTGGTAATGCCACTCCATAAGACATACTAAAATAAACATGGTGGAATGCAGTTCCCCAGAGTAATTTGTTGCTGTCCATCATCACAGTGCTGATTAAAGCAGTTACGTTCTTTTGCTTATCAAGTATTTTTAACCAATCACTGTTTGGGATATTTTTAAGTCCTCTGATTAAACTGTTTATACTATTCTGGATAGGCTTCAATTCATCTTTGCTGTTCCTAAAACATAATGCTAGACTCAATTCCAAATGTGTGGTTGAATATGGAAGTACATATCATAGCATTTATTTCCCTAAGTCTTTATGTTTTGTCTATATAAATGCAGCATAAATCATATCACTTTTCTTTTTCTAGCCACATCACATTGTTGGTTCTTATAGAGCTTACTGTCCATTCAAACTTCCACATTGCTTTCATATGAGTTGTTTAGCTTTTTCTCTCATAGTGTTGATGTTTTTACTGTTGATTTAAACCTATCATCTATATGAAATTTCAGCTGACTACATCTGACTTTATTTTGATCTGTTTAGGTTGTTTAAATCCTCAAGTCATCCGCTGCGTTACCTATACTTCTCATCATTATGTACATTTGGAAATCCTCTAATCAATATATTTATTTAAATAATTAATAGATTATTGACTAGCACAAGACCAAGGACAGATGCTCAGGGGTGCAGATTAACATTAGTCCATTAATGACTATTCTCTACAACTGGTCATTCAATATTTCCCAAATCTATACTACTAAATGTACTTACACATATCTTGCATCTCTTCATCTTCTTTACAATGACAGAATTGAATATTTCATCAAATATCTAGCTGAGATTTGGGGGTAATATGTCCATCACATTACCATGATAGTTTAGTAAAAAAAGAAAAAAATGAAATGAATGAATCTGTACTAACCTGTTACTGATATAACTGTTGACTTTTATAGGACTCTGATTTCTTTCCTAATATTCATAAATGATTCCCATATGACATGTTCTAGAATTTCTAATGCATCAAAGTCAGGATTACACAATTATAGCTTGCAGAATCTACTCTCTTCCAATTAAAAATAAAACCCTAACAAATTGACATTTGCCCATATCTAGTCATGCAGCACCTGCCTTGTCCCTTATTTTTCAAAGATTATTGATTACAGCTCAAAAATAACAATTGCCATTTTTTCTTCCAGTGTACTGAGAAGTAGTATAACCAAGACTAGGTGATTTATACACATTGAAATGAGATGAGTATTCCATTTATTAATTCCTCTTTACTTATCTTGGATTTATCATTATTTATTAATTTAGCATTAATTATCTTGGATTCCTCATTAATGATTTTATTTATATCCTTCATATTATACAGATTCATAGTAGTAGTGCTCTGCCTTCATTCTAATGTCATCATCATAGTATCCACTCTGAGGAGTGTTGTATTTCATTTTATTTTTTGCTTCCAAAATAGCTGACTAGACAGTGATGATATCAAAGAAACTCCTTTTTGTCCTTAAAATTCATCAACTTCAAATCATTATGATCTTTAGCATTCATGATACTATTCTTATAGACAGACCACTTTTGTATTCAGAGTCTGCCTTTTGTTTCCAATTCCTGTTCATTTATGTTCAAATTCACAATTGATTATAATGATCAACATGAAATGAAACTATTTTGGAATTGAAATTCAAGATACATGGAGAGATGAAAAGAGAATGGTAGGCTCTTTGGTACATTATAAAAATCATCATCTGTGTCATAAGAATTATATTCTTGAGAGCTAATAATGGCTCTTGGGCATCTTCCTCCCTCTAGAATTTTACAGATTTTTCTTATCCTCTCTAAAATCTCTTCTCCCCAAATATAGACTGTATTTCATACTATACTTCCTTTCCCCCTCCTTTAAATCACCAAATCTGAGGTAGGATGATCACTTTCCTTCAAGTTTTCCAAAGCTTTAAATGATAAGGAAATATAACTTTAAAAGCATTTAATTTATATAATATACAGAATGTTATAAGGTAACCACTCTAGTTATTATTATCCTTATTTTGTAGGTAATAAAACCAAGACTTATAGAATAGAAACAACTTTTCCTTGGTCAAACAGCTAAAAAAGATTCGAAAAAGTCTTTGACCTGTGTCTATGTCTAAGACTTTCAGAACTAAAATGCACTTCTTTGCTTATTTTTCTTCAATTCACTCTTTTTTAATAGTCAAAATCAGACCTATAAAATTGGCCTTTCTATCAGTCCTCCCACTTTGGAAGACATGAAATTAACATGGCATCATAACTTTAAAGCCGAAGGGACTTCTGAGAAGTCTCATCATCTAGCACTCTCCTTAATTTAATGGCATAAGGAAACTCAGGTCCAGTGCCATATAGATAATAAAAATAAGACAGGATTTTATTTAACTTTAGTGCTATGACTATAAATTTGGTGCTTTTTCCACAGTGCTGTGCAAGTCAGGAATTCAAGAGAGAAAGACAGATAGAAGCAGAGAGAGAGAGAGAGAGAGAGAAAGAGAGAGAGAGAGAGAGAGAGAGAGAGAGAGAGAGAGAGAGAGAGAGAGAGAGTCCCTCATTAGCACCATATTGTGGTTTAGTGTCAATTCTGTGGCCTTGAATTTTTTTATTCATTTCTTTGGGCCTAGTGAAATGAAGTTTCCACCATAAGAGACAGCTAGGTGGCACGGTGAATAGAGTGTTTGACTTAAGAACCAGGAAGACCTCAGTTTAAATTCTGCTTCAGACACCTACTCTGTATTACCCTGAGCAAATCACTTATCCTTTGTCAGACTGTTTCCACAAGTGTAAAGGGGGAGAGTAAAGACACATATGTCACAGAGCTGTCAAAACAAAATTTTATATGAATATGTAGCTTTTTATGAAACATAAAGTTCTATATAAATACTGATATTATTATTAACTTTATGTTGTTTGTTTTTCCTCCTATAAATCCTGCCCTCAATGTATTGTTTCATTCTTCTTCCATGTAGTCTGTGGGTTTCCCTCCCATGAAAACCTCTTTTTAGACGGTGCTATCATACTATTCCTTTTTGTCTAATTTAATCTTTTTTATATCAGTTACCTTTTCCACAACTACATTCAAGTTATGACTCACATCCCACCTAGACTAAGTGATACTATAACTTCCTCATTTGAAATACTTTAGTTTATCTTATTTATTATCTCTCTTTTGCACAAATTTGAATAGATATTTGAATTCATGAGTCTTATTATTTCTCTTCTTTTTTATATTGTGAGTTAGAGATCCTCTCTTCTAATAACGTTTTGGTTTTGTTTTATTTATTTTAAGACTGGATCATTTTCTCTTGCTCAGGCTGGAAGATCCAGAAACACTCGTGGGCCCAATTCTTCCCACCCCCTTATTTGTAGGAGATCTTTGACTGGCTCTTTTTCCTAACTGGGCCAGCTCACTCTTTCTTAGAACCTGGTGGCTCCCTGCTCCCAAAGACTTGCCATATTGATGCCAAATGTCTTAGTCCAGACATGTGTTTGGGTTGTTACATTGCATTTCCAATCTTTGGAGTTCAAGAGATCTGTCAGACTCAACCTCCCCAGTACCAAGGATTGCAGGTATATGACACCATGTCCAGCTACTAATATTACTTTAGCAGCAATGACTGCTAATTTCTGGTTTGGTAGATATATGTGCACAATTATCTGCATTTCTCTCAATTTTCAGATTACATAATTATTAATCAGATTCATAATTCCTTAGGCAAATACACATCTTACTAGTTATCACTGGATTTACTGAATTCCTGACCTAAAATTTGTCTTAAGCTGTGATACAAAAATCCAATTTTTTTTCAGATATCAGACTAGTTAATTGCTTATATCCAAATCCAGTGTTCTCACCTGAAGGGCCTCCTTTCAATTATTCACAATAATGAAAATATCTGTGCTTCTGAAGTCTTTTACATATACAGTATTACAGAAATTCTAGGTTCCTGCTAGGAATATTGTTTGTCTCTAAGTGAATCACCAGAATTGAGTAATTGTTTTATCTTTGTTTTGGTCTTGTGTGGTTCTCAAACATATCCTACATTCATTTTATTCCAATGCCTAGAATCTTCTTAATTTTATAGTTATGGAACACTTACCCTGTACTTGGCTCTGTATCAAGCTTTCTTTCAATCACTCAATCAAATAATCCTCAATAATGTATTAAGTGCCTACTATGCTCCAGGCACTGTACTATATGGTGGGGATATAAATAAAAATGAAGCAGACTTTGTTATTAAAGTGACTACATTTCATAAAGGGAAATATAATATGCATTTATGAGTATGTAGGAGATCTGGGTGGCACAGTGAATAGAGCACTAGCCGTGGAGTCAGGAAGACCTGAGTTCAAATCTTGCCTCAGACATTCATTATCTGTGTGCCCCTGGGCAAATCACTCAATCCTGCTTGCCTCAGTTTCCTTATCTGTAAAATGATTTGGAGACAAAATTGGCAAACCATAGTAAAACATGTGGGTTTTTGTTTGTTTGTTTTTTGCCAAGAAACCCCAAATGAGATCATGAAGCGTCAGAAACAACTGAACAACACCGGAAAAAAAGTAGAAAATATTAAGCTTAAAAAGTACAGCTAGAAACTAAAAGGAAAGAAAGAAGGAAAGAAAGAAAGAAAGAAAGAAAGA
>NW_027186457.1:7503049-7592587 GCF_028583685.1 Petaurus breviceps papuanus | reverse complement strand
GAAAGAAAGAAAGAAAGAAAGAAAGAAAGAAAGAAAGAAAGAAAGAAAGAAAGAAAGAAAGAAAGAAAGAAAGAAAGAAAGAAAGAAAGAAAGAAAGAAAGAAAGAAAGAAAGAAAAGAAAAAATATATAGCTAGGGAGGGAGCTGGGGATGAAAGGTGATACTACAACTTAACCTGGAAGGTGCTATGAGGTGAAGGACAAGAATGAGTATAGTTTTAAGTAGGGCAGATGTCCAATACAAAGGTATGGAGAATGGAGATGGAGCTCCAGTAAATCACGACCATAGACAGGGACAGTTTGGTTGGACCATAGAGAATAGATGAACCTCTTTGGTGAAGGTATTGCAGGTGCGTGTGATGTCTGCAGTCCCTGCCTCTCCTCCTCACCTGATTCAGTGCTGTTCACTCTCACCAAGGAATAAGTTGGTCAGGAATCCTCTCTGCTGTCATGGCACTTAAATACACTGGCAAGACACTTGTGGAGAACAAAGAGGCCATGCACTGGGTCCAGATCACCCTCACCAGCCACAATGTGAAATCACTGGAGAAAATGTGTGCAGATCTAATTAGAGGAGTCAAAGCAAAGAACTTGAAAGTGAAGGAACCTGTTCGCATGCCCATTGAGACAATTCGAATCACAACTAGAAAAACTCCTTGAGGTGAAGGTTCAAAGCCTGGGGATAAGTTCCAGATGAGAGTCCACAAACACCTTATTGATTTGCATAGTCCTTCTGAATTTGTTAAACAGATCATGTCTATCAGCAATGACCAGGTGTAGAAGTTGAAGTCACCATTGCAAATGCCTAACCAATTATCTCTTTTAAGAAATTGATAGCAACTATTAAAAAAAGAATAGATGAACCATAATTTTTACCCTATCCAACCTTTCAACATGCAATAACTTGACTAAAATGTTACTAGAAGAAATGGCAGTGGCATGCAATATTCTGCCAGTCACATTAGAACCAGGAGAAGATTGTAATTGGCAAGCAGAAAACAACTCAGTCATAAAAGAGTTATTTTAAATGGATGAAGAGTATGATTGAGTTCACAAAGTTTCAAAATAGGCCTTCAAAGAAGTTGGTGTATCAAGCTATACATAGAAAATTTTCTGGCTGTCTATACAGGAAAGCTAGTCACCTAACCAAGCAAACCCTTTCACTCAAAGTTCATTCCCCTAATTTTATCATTCTCCTCTTTAGTATACACAAACAGACTGAGACCTATGCCCACTAAAGTTATACTGGACCTGAAGGAAGGACAGGAAAAAATCTTTGTCAAATAAACTCTGGATTCCCAGAGATATTGATTATTTGATAAGTTTGGAAGAGCCTATGCCAGAAAACAAAGTTTCTTGGAGCTGGCATACCACCTTCATGTCCCATAACTGATGGAGCATTTTACAGATCGAATCTCGGCAAGTCCAAGCCTTGGGTTCCAGGGAGGTACTGGAGGGAGCAGGGTGGGAAATTGAGCACAGAGGGAACGTCAGTGCTTTGAAGATGACAGTGGAGAAAGTACAGCTGTTGAGAATTCAGAGGAAGGTGGAGGGTATGCCAAGCCACACACAAACCACCATCAAAATATTAACATGCGTACATCTAAATGGAGTGAGTTCAAAAGTTGCTGTTATTGTTTTTAAATTTATCAGTTATGAGACCTGGGACTCACTTGCCCATTGACCCCTCAAAGTTCTCTATGATTCCTGCTTGTCATCTTATTTCTGCTTAAGACATTACTTGTCAACTATAACTGCTCAATTCCGTAACTACCATTTCTTGCTGGCAATATTGACTTTCTTTTCCTTAACAGGAACTTCCTGGTGATGGCAAGTATTTGGTTATATGATTAACTGAAGCCACTAATAGGTCTCAGCTGCTTCCTTCTTTCTTTCTTTTTTTTTTTTTAAGCAATTGGGGTCAAGTAACTTGCTCAAGGTTACACGGCCAGTTATTATTTCTGGGTGTGGTGTGCTTCCTTCTTTCAACGTAGGGTCATGACGTAGTATAACACTGTCCTCCACTCTCCAAGAAATGGCCAAGTTCTGTCAATTCTCCCTAGTTCAGGATCTCATCTCTTATTTGCCTCTTAACCAATAATAATAATCAGAATTTGTATTGCGCTTTAATGCTAATTAAGAACTTTGCTTATGTTATCTCATATGATCCTCTCAATAATCCTGTGACCCGGTTGCTATTATTATCCTCACTTTGCAGATAATGAAAATTATTATGAGAGGTTAAGTGACTTGGTCAGGGTCTCAAAGTTAATAAATGTCATAATCAGAATTTGATTTCAGTACTTGCCTGACATTCCTACTTTCAGTAGCCTTCACTTTCTTATTTAAGCATTATATGAGTAACAATTCTAAGCTACCGTCCCTATCAAATCACTCCCCTGTTCAAAAATAATCAATGCTTCTTAATTGCTACCAAATAAAACTTCTGATTAGGGCATTTATAGACCTATGTATTCTATCACCTATTGACCTTCACCATCTTTTCTCAAATTGCTCTCCTTCACACATCTACATTCCAAATAACTCCAGACAAGTCTTACCATGTACTCTTCTGTCTGTATAGTTTTTTTCTTCTTCTCTATCTTGATCTGATCAAGTCCCTCCCTCCCTTCAATATCCTTTTTAGGAGCTACTTCCTCTGGGAAGCATTCTCTCATTCCAAGATGAAAGTGACCTCAAACTTCTTCATTTCCATATACCATTCTGCCTAGATCTTTTCTTTACACTTTACACTTCTTTACATTTTCCTTTGTATCAGAATTTGTTGTATCAGAATTATTTGTGTTGCTATCTTCCCCCAACTTCCCTTGCTACCACTAGATTGTAAGCTTCCTGAGAGCAGTCTAAATATGTTCTGTCTGTGTCACATTAATCTTCATGTATCTAGATATTTTGATAGTGTCTTGAGTGCAGCAGGCTGTTAAGAAATGTTTGTTCATTTGAAATTAATGCCTTTTCCTGGTATTTTTCTGGCTTAGACAATGAGGATTTAGAGACTATCCAATGAAATTTTTAGAATCAATAATATCAATGGCCAGTAACTTTTGCCTCCTTTTTCTTTCTAGAGAAATACCTATTTATCTTCTTATAGACAAAGGGACTTGTCACTGCTTACCTGAAAGGCAAATCATTTATAATTGTTTCAAGTCTGCTTGTGAAATTATTTAGCACAGCCAACTTTAAACACAAAAGCATGAATGCCTTATTCCAAAGCTAGAGCTTTATCTCAGTGGTTACACCATTGCATATAAGTGTGTAGACTCTCAGAGGGTAAGGCATGAATTTCACACCAACGCTATATGAAATTCCAATCTCCCTCTTACCTTTCTCCTCTCTCTCCCCTCCCCACTCCCATAATTTTGATTCTCTAGGTTGGAACAAGTATTAAAATTTTGCAAACTGGAGTCCCTGGTCCCCTCATGAATTGTAGCCTTTCCTTATCTCATTTTTCCATGAAGTCACACACTCCTCCCTGGAAGCACCTCCTGCTGTTGCTGGAAATGGTCCACAGTATTCATCATACAACATTAATCACATACTTACTTCAAAAAACACGGGCCTTCATGTAGTTGGATTCAGAATAGAACTGCCTTCACAGAATCAGTGCGTTCAGGTGATATGGCTAAGACTCCTAATGAATTCCAGTGTGGTGGGGCTTTCAATAATATTGCAGTAAGAAAATACAGACAGAATTTAGATGTAGATGACTATTTGGCAGTGCTTTATATACATTAAGTTTCTGAAGCTGATTCCAGAACTTTACCTTCTATTCTGCATTCACGTTACTTATTTTGTGATGAGTAAGGCACTGATTTATTACCCAAAGTCTTGCTCCAAACCCACTTCTTAAAGCCCAGTTTTTTAAAACCATGCTGGAAAGGCTTCAACCATAGCTGAGACAAGACATGGTTCTTTGCTTGTTTTTGTTTTCAAGGATCAACCTAAGTATGGAGAGGCTTATCTCCAGTACTCTGAACACTTGTTGAAGAATTCTTTGGTTATGGCAACCCATAAGCAAAGAAAAATACACAATGGTCTTCTATCATATATGACTCTGTATGGCTTCTGTTATGTCAGTGACTGGTTGAAAGGAAAGCCAAGGTGCTAAGAATCAAAAAGTTTGTAAGTTGTCTACAAATCTGAATTTCAGTGATAGTACTCTAAATATGAGATATTTACCCATTCACTAAAAAGTAGAAAAACACAATTGGATGAACTGAATTTTACATGTCTTGATATTCCTGCTATGCATACACACATACACACCCAGGACAACAGTTGCCGTTTTAAATTGACTTTGCACATCTTTAAAACATTATTGATAAAAACAAAATAGTGTGAAGGTTTAAAAAGAAAATGGGTCAATCAGAATGACAGATAATCAAAGAATGGCCTCCATGCTCTATTGGTATCCTTGTGATATAAAGAGAAGCTCAAGAAAGGATCTTCGCACCCCTTGTGATGAAAGAACAGCCATAAATAGGTGACCACCGTCATCATTGGAGGGGATATCTACATAGGTCAACTGGAATTAAGGAATTTCTATGCTTGATTTAAAATGTTTTTTATCATAAACCTAGAGATATAAATTGCATTTATATTATAGTTAATTGTGTATAATATTTTTTGTAGAGTTTGTGGCTGGTTGGGAGAAAAAAAAACCCTGTAAAATCAGTTCTATGATATCCTTGGAAGAGATTTTTTTCCTCACATAACAACCACTATGTTATATAGACTTTAAATATTTCAGAGCACTTTCCTCATTAAAACGCTGGAAGGTAAACTGTTGTTTGTCCTTCACCTCCAACAGGACCAATGAAGTCACAGGGTAATGTCTTGATTTGTTCATGAGTTAGATTTGAGTGGAGTTGCACGAAGTCATCAGCCTCACTCTCTTTTCCAGAGTCATCAGTAGTCACACCCTGGTAAAACAGACTCAGCAGATGGACTAACCCACATCACAAAGTAACTGACAAACCTTAAACCCATCAGTGAATTAGTAGGTTGTCTCTCCCAAGCATGGGAAGAATGAGTGGATGAGAACTATTTGCTCCAAAGGCAGTGGAAATAAGTGTTGTGGAGTATTCAGAGCTTGGTCAGACATCAGAGATACGAAGGTCATCCCCTGCATGCCAGGTCATTGCCTGTCAGACTGACTTTTGTCTTAAAAGGTAAAAAGTGAAAGTGGTAGCTCCTATTAAAGAAGTAAAATCCAGAATTTGAGTCTATTGGTTTTAACTTCAAGCCTAATGCTCTTTCCATGAGAATATACTACCTCAACTGTTTGAACTGAACATGGGAGGGACAGAAGGGGGTGCATGATATGTCTCTCCTGGATTGCTTGTGGCATAGGATTAACATGAGCTCTGCCTCCAATGGCATATATGAAATTATTCAATCTAGAAACAAGAAAATAGGTTCCTGGCCCAGTGATTGGATGAATAGGATTCTGTACTCCAAAACCCCCCCAGAGATGGAATTGGTAGGAGAGCTACATTTTAATTTTTGTGATTTTTTTCAATGTGGGTACTTGGTCTACTGACTTTGAGCTAGACAGTACCCTAGAGATAACCTGGAGGAGAAGTTAGTACCTTTCTTTTTGTTTCATGGGTGCCATTGGAATTTGGGTGAAACCTGAGGAAGCTTTCTCAAAATAATGGTTTTGTCTATTATTAATAATTTTTTAAAATGCTAAATTTCAGTAAGAGGTTAGAGAAAATAAATGTCCATTTTTTCCCCTCATATCCAAGATCATGGACTTTCTACAACTAATCCATGTGTTCCATAAGGTTAAGAACTCTTGTCATAAACATATATTTTACAAATGAAGAACAGAAGTTGTTACTTCAATAAGGATACAGGGGCAGTAAGTGACATCACTGTAATTGGAACCCAGTTTCCCCTGACTCCAAACACAGAACTCTTTCCATTGTATCAAACAGTCTTGGTAAGATCTATGAGAGTTTACACTTGGATGACATAGATTTCAAGAACTCAAAGTTACTTCCATATTAAAGTATGAAGGGGAGAACTTTAGTGAAGGATTTTTATTTTCCCAATGAAAAGAAACTATGGGACTCTCCATTCAATTCCACATCATGTCATTATGTTGAACATGAATATTGTTAATGCAAACTTTGAATTTTCTTTGATAGTTAGAACTCAATATTGCTATCTCATTATATCAAAGCCCCTATCTGGAACTTCAGGATGACAGGCAGGTAGGCTTGAATAGTGAAAGGCTATCAGTGGTGCATGGGTCCTACCAACCTGGAAAGATTCCAAATAGAGAACCAGTAATGGTCTATGATGTTCACTGGGATCAGGATACCTAAGTCTAGAGATATTCATCAACAGGTTGGCTTTGGTCATAGCAAACTCTGATAGCCATTTACGGAGTCACAGAAGGATTGTGGTTTTGATCTGTGATGAGTGAAAGTAAAAGTGGGGAATAGAGTACCCAATAATACTGACAAAAATGCTTTTGCATAAACCTGGAGTATTTGGTGGCTTTATATATTATGGAACTTATCCTCAGAGATGTAGAAGAGATATGAGGAACTATAAAAATGAATAAAGCAACAAAATTAATTGTCCACACTACTATGGCACATACACTCCCCCAGTTGTCTATTTTGCTTAACTTAAACAAATATGGTATGATGGAATGACAGAGTTTTATACTTATTAGAATACTGGACTTGGAGTTCAAATCTATTTAATATTTATTAGTTTTCTGACATTTGGCAGGTTGCTTAACCTCTCTGACACTCAATTTCCTGATATTTAAAATGGGGATAATTAGAGAATTAACCACATGAGATTATAGTAGGGTCACATGAAATATATACATAAGATACTATGCCAACCTTAAAGTACTATGTCTATATGAGACCCTATTTTTACTCATGGGAAAGAAATCCCTCAACTGAGAATCAGGAGACCAACAAATTTACAAACCTTCTATTATATTTAAGGCACTGGTCCAGTCACTGGGTATACAAAAGTTAGTAAATGAACATTTATTAAGTGCCTATTATGTACCAGGCACTGTTTAAAGTATTGGGAATACACAGGTAAAGACTTCTCTTGCTCTCCCAGTCTAATTGGAAGGGCGACTTGCCACCACCTATGCACAATCAAGATTTTACAGGATAAATTTGAAATAATCAATGTAGAATGCACACTAGAATGAAGGGTTCTGGAAAAGGTTTCCTGTAGAATGTGTGAAGTAAGCCATAGAAGGCAAGAAGCAGAAATAAAAAGGGAGAGAATTCTGGGGATGGGGACAGTCATTGGATATTCCCAAATTCCAGAGTTAAACTCTCTTATTTGGAAAGTATACTAAAGCTCTTCCTTTCCTCAAGTACCTTATTTTTGTGCTTATGTATATGAATGTATGTGTATGTGTGTGTGTGTGTGTGTGTGTGGAGTGTCTGGGGCGAGGGAGTAAATACAAGCAAATAAAGAAATTGGGAAAAACTTGTCTTTGAGGATGATACCCAAACTTGGCTTTGAAGGTGGGCCCAAATAACATTTCCTGTGACGCCTGGCAAATCATTTACCTCTCCTGATTTTCTCATCTAAAATGAAAGGTTTGTTCTAAATGATCATTGAGGTCTCTTTCTGCACTGCAATTCTAAGCTTAAACAAAGTTCAGGAAACAGGAAATGGAATGCCATTAAGCAAGGGAAAAAAATTGAATTAGAATCACAGAATTCGCTAAGAAACTTGCCCAGAGACATTGAATCATTTATTTAAGGGTACATAGTTATTCATTAGCAGTACACAAATGGTCACTCAAGTTTGAATCTCCTTCTGGTGCTCTTTTTTTTCCTTGCCACGCTGTCTTAGAGCTTAACTAGAAGTTTCCCCTATGTTGGACAAACAAAGGCTGCAAGGAATTTTGCTGGTTTCCTATTAAACAGACAACATAGAAAATTGTATTAAAAAATAAATTCCAATCAGCATCTATCGTGGTGTTACGAGCACCACCTCAGAAAACAGTCTGCTAAACTGGTCATTGAAGCCACTGAAGCCAATTGGATTCATCAGAGAAGTCGGTATTTGCTGGGAGTCTCATATATTTTTACATATTTTTTTCTACTAGTTAAAATTTCTCCCTTGTGGTCAATAATAAAGTATGGTAAACATCTCCTTCAAAGGCATAGCAAAGTGCAAATATTTCTGCAAACAACAAACCACATTGAAAGCATTAATTGCTCAAGATGTTCGCTTACTGTGGTTGATCTGCAAGATTCTAATGAGGAATGAGGGAAAGGCCTTCTTTGTGGTACATCTTACACACCAGATGGCTAATTAGTCTATGAATTAACTCTGAATATATGGTTTTGAACTCTATATAACCCAGTTACCAAGGACTTCAGCACCATCTGAGGTAGTGTTCCTTGGGATTCTCCACACATTGTTTCCAATAAGATGTTAGCTCATTTGTCCTGAATATAACCTTTCTTTAAATATATATATATATATATGTATATATATATATATAATTTTTGACATTTTTTTCTTTTTAAATGTTGACCTCCAGATTCTTGTCCACCCTCACCCACACTCTGAGAAGGCAAACAATGTGATATAAATTACACGTGCAAAATCATGAAAAAATATATTTCCATACTATCCATATTGCAAAAAAAATAATAATAATAAAAGGAAGGAATTAGGAAAGAAGGAAGGAAGGAAAGAAGGGAGAAAATCATACCCCATTTTGCACTCAGAGTTCAACAGTTTTCTTTCTCTGGTGATTGGGAACATTTTTTTTCATCATGAATCCTTTGGGATTGTGTCAGAACATTGCATTGATCAGAGTAGCCAATTCTTACACAGTTGATCATCATTACAATATTGCTCTTACTATGCACAATGATCTCCCACCTTTTTTCATTTCATTTTGTATCATATTATACAGGTCTTACTATGTTTTGTTTTTTAACCACCCCCTGAATCATTTCTTATACTACAGTAGTACTCCATCACAATCACATAACGTTCCTTGCTCATTCATTGTCCAATTGATGAGTATCTCTTCAATTACTAATTCTTTGCTACCACAAAAAGAGTTGTTATGAATATTTTGTACACATAGGTCTTTTTCCTTTATCTTTGGTTTCTTGACAATACAGACATAGTAGTAGCATTGTTGAATCAAAGGATATACACATCTGAGTAAAAAAGAGTATTCATTTTAGAGAGGCAGTTTTAGGTTATATACATAGAAAACACTTCATAACAATGAAAGTTTTTCATGCTACATAGTTTCTTATCACTAGAGAGCTTCAAATTGAGGCTCTATACAATTTGTTCTCATATATGCTGCAAAATAGATTTATTTCCACATATAGATTAGACAAAAGACCTCTGAGGTCTCTTCCAACTCAGAAAATTTATGATTCTGTTATACTGTATATAAACAAAGTTGGATTTGAATTTCAGTATTAAATTTTCTAGGGCAGTTAGTAGAATGGTGGATAGTGTCCTGGGCCTGAAGTCAAGAAGACTCAACTTCATAAATTTAAATCTGACATCCAGGTACTCATTAGTTATGTGATGCTGGAAAGTCGCTTTACCCTGTTTGCCTCAGTTTCCTTATCTGTAAAACGAGTTGGAGAAGGAAATGGCAATGCATTCCAGTATCTTTGCCAAAACAACAACAAAAACATGGCATCACAAGGAGTTGGACATGACTGAAATGACTAGATAACAACAAGTTTAAGTCTTCAAATAATATTTCACCCAACTTGGCTTTGCTGATTCCATTCTATTTTTTTCCTATACATCTAGAGTGGGTGCTTAATAAACTTTCCATTTGATCAGATAATTTTTTATTAAGAATCTAGTATTAAGGTGCTCAGGATACAAAAGCAAAAAAAAAAAATTAGCAGGACATTTAGTGTAGAGGCAGTTTCTTAACCAAGGCACTCCCTATGTCAATAAGACACAACCTAGTTCTAGATCTTTTCTTTAAAATCAAAGAAATCGTTACATTAAAAAACACAAAGGAAGGTACTACAAAGTACTTAAGAATACTGTGAATTGTTCTAGAGCAAATATTTGAGTTTGGTTGAAGATAATTAACATATCCACATATTTGAAGCCAAGAGCCATTTTATCAACTTCTTATTTACTATTTACTTGATTCCTAGTAAATAGTGACAGGAACACTGGCTATCTGTATGTATACCACCTACAACCATTTTTTTTTTTTTGTTTTCTTATTTTTTGAAAGCTACGGATTTAGATTTGTTGCCTAGATGTCATTTTTTAGTTTCAAATAGATTTATTGCTCATTGTGAATATGTAGTATACTGTTGAGTTTATTTTTTCGAATATTTTTTATAAAACCTATCCATTTCTCTTGTTAAGACCCAACATGAAGCTGCTAAAAGTCTTCTCTGGATTTCATCCCATCTTGGTTTCTAATATCATCTGAATTACGAAGATCACCCCTCCCATTTAGCCCTTCAATATATGTTGAATGGTATTCACTGTTTTTTCAGTAGTGTTTGTCTTGCCTTTCAAATTAGACTATATACCTTTTGAAGTCATCAACTCTATCTTATGTCTTGTGTTATGAGAGGGTATATCCTCTAGCACACAGAAGAAGTCCAATGAATACTTAAATTTTTAAACACTGTAATATCTCACACTTGCTTCCTGGTGTATTATTCTACCTTCTGAAGACTCTGATCCTTCCCAAGAGGAAAGTATTAAGGAGAGATTGTCACTGTGATTCCCAACACATGGTTGGGTTCCCTTAGCCTGGTTCCCTTTCCGACTACCTACAACTCCACAGCAGAATTCTTGCCTGTCCTTATTTCCATGGAGCCCCTATCCCACCACTCTATCTACTTTTTCTACCACTTAAAACTCCAAAGAAGTTGCTTTTTCCCCTTCAAGACAAGTCACTTAACCTCTATATGAATCAATTTCCTCATTTATAAAATGTAGGTATTAATACCACCAGGCTTCTAAGGTAATAAGGATAAAATAAGTTATTAAAATAAAATAAAATTATTTTATTAAGTGCTTTGAAAACTTTAAAGCACTGTATACATACTAGCTACTATTATTGTTATTATTATTAAAATTGGTGTCTTTACTTCTTTCTTTTCACTGTCTTCTTAAGTCTATGCAGTCTGGGTTATTAATTCATGATTTCATTACAAGTTTTTTTCCAAAGTTATCAATGATCTCTTAATTGACAAATCTAATTTTTTTTTTAATTCTCATCTCTCTTGACCTCTCTGACACCTTTGGCATTGTTGAACACCCTCTTCTTCTTTAAAGCATATAGCTATATACATCTTTCTCTGAATATTAATAACTATGTAGACATCAACATATTAAGTTTGTAAAATTATGGAATTTTCTCTTCTAGAGAGCTTCAAAAATTAGAAAGATTCTTACCTGTCTGGGCTAATTTATATCTAAAGGAGGGGAGCATGCCAGATGACCTCATAAATCACCACAATGCTTTGATTTATGATTCTATGCTGTAACCCATTTTCAAGCACCAGGGTCCTAGTGACTAATAAAGTAGGCAAATGAATATCACTCACCTTGAAAGTGCTAACTCCCATATAAATATTAAGTGCCATAGGATGATGATTGTTTCAATTAAAACAAACACCTAACTATAGCCATAAAAATTTCTCAAGTTTTCCATGGTCAGTGATTACTGAAAAATGATGTTATATTGCACTGGGAATCTATGTCCAATTTGTTTAAGATTGTGGTTTCAAAGGGTTTTGAAAGTTTCCTGTGTAATCGTGAATAAAATTTTGACCTATGTAACAATTCTTGTCTGTGAGTTATGAAAGGATAACCTAGGGTTGGAAAATCAATAATGGTATTTTAAGCATTTATGCTATTATGAAAGGACAAATGAAGCTGGGGAAGAGAGGACCAATCAATTTTGATAAACATTTAATCTTTGATAACAAGGCAGTAAATGTATAAGGATAAACTGACATAAAGGAATATTTAAAAGTACCAATTAAAGGCACTGGTTTTTAAAGCCACCCAGAGGAGTTTTTTTTTTAAAAGATTCTTGTTGCTAAAAATTTCACTTCATTAAAGAATTACATTAATCATTGACCACCAGGCATCATAAATGGAACACATTCACACATAAACAAACACACACAGAAAACTAATTGCTTTTTTAGGAAGGGAAAATAAACATTATTCAAAGAAATTTCATATATGACATACCATAGACTAGTGAGAAGAATGTCTTTGCACATTCCCCAAAATCTCATTCCTAAGAAACCACTTTTAGGAAATGCAGACTTCAGAAATTATGAGATTCCCCATTCTCCAGTCACATTGCCTTGGAAAAATGAGAAAAATCAGAAAACTTGATGGTAAAGTACACATTGTTGGAATTTGTATGAGTAGAATGATTAGTTGATACATGTCTCAAGTCTTATGAAGTTTACTTAAATTACTAAGCTCTCCATTACTGCTAAAATAGGTTATCTACCCATAGTGGGACAATAGGATCCCTTTTCTCATTAAAACAATTTCCATAGTAAAGGCTGACTGTTAAGTTTCAATATAATCAGATTTCATGAGGAAAAAACATCTAACTCACTGGTCTATGCTGTTTTTCAGTTAAATCTGATGTTTCATGAATTCATTTGGAGTTTTCTTGGCAGAGATGTTGAATTGGTTTTCCATTCCTTTCTCTAGGTAATTTTACAAATGAAGGAACTGTGGCAAATGGGATTAAGTGACTGCCCAGGGTCACATAACTAAGATGTATTTGAGGTTAGATTTTAGCTCACAAAATTGAATCTTCCTGACTTCAGGCCCAACACTCTAGCCACTGTACCATTGACCTTGTATAACAAATAAGCAAATATAATCCATGATTCATCATCTTAAATCCTCTGCTTATATATTTTATTAATGCTTGGGGTTGACATTTCATATCATAACTCTTTTCTTCATTTTGATTCTACTAGGAGTTACTTTTAAGTTTCAGAATAAATAATAATAAATAAAATAGATAATATTTAATAATAAATAATAAATAAAAAAGAATAGAAAAAAATAAAAAATCAGAATATACTTTGAATATAGCTTATTCCACGGTATCCACAGGTGTGGTTAAAGATTCCCCAATTTTATGCAAATACTTAAAATAACAATGCATTTCAGTTATAGGATCTTCTTTGTTAAACCAACAAAGAAAATGAAGAAAAACACTTTAATGACTGACAGTAACTTATAAACCAGCAACATTTTCCTCACTATAGGTGAGACATGTTCTCCCATATAACCTATAGAATCATTAAATTCATTTCATTGTTGTCTTTTTTTAACAAGCAAAGAAGTAAAACAAGTAGTTGCAGTAGAAATGGAATGATAGTTGAATCAGAGGCAGGTATTTGGCATTATAATGAGTCCTACTTTTATCACAGGACATATACACACATATATGTATATGTATATGTATTAATATACATACATGTGTTGTGTATGTGTGTATATATAAATATATATGAACGTATATATAAATATATATGAACATATATATGTATATAGCATCCTATAAACTTAGAGTTTGCCTAGAAGGAAAAAAGAGCCATGGGTTGCTAAGCAGGATTTCCTCTTCCCATCAAACCTGCATTATCTAAATAACTTAGGAAAATATTGAAAGACCTTTTGATCCTCATGTCATGGTTTCTTCCCTTTCTGCTTCTCCAGGGGCCATATACATGATTTCATCTCCACTAAAGGTTAGACCTATCTAGGAAGTCCCCTCTTTCTATGTATATAGCGAAATAATTTCAGAAAATTTACTTTTTGATTTGGTGGAGAGGGAATCCCAGAGATCAGAAAATGAACTCATTAGAAGACTTGCATTCAAGAACTCTTGATACATGGCCATAGGACTGCTGTCCTGGGCCTTTGTTGTTGAGATTCTTTGCAGCTGGAAGATGGCTGTAAAATGACCTTCCCTAGAGCTGGGTCCAGGTTGTCAGGATACAGAAGCTTAGGATTCTAGGAAATCTTACAAATCTTCTACTCCCTCCTGATGTTGATATTTTTCAAGGTATGAGGTCATAGTACAGGAATGTTTGGGAAGTTGGTGTGGGGAATCCTAGGCACATGCACAAATGCAACTGTGAACCCACAACCATAGGTATCAAGGTTTGTTTTCAGGTTTCTTGCTCATATACATCTTTTCAAACACAGGAAAAATAGGAATAACTGTAACTGACTTAGCACAAAGAAGTGGATCTGACCTACATTGGTCTAAGGCAGGGGAGGGGAACCTGTGGCCTTGAGGACACATGTCCTTCTATATCCTTGGATGTAGCCTTTTGACTGAGACCAAGTTTAGTGGAACAAATCCTTTTTTTAAAGGGATTTGTTTTGTGAAGTTTGGATTCAGTCAAAGGCTCACTTGAGGACCTAGAGGGCCAGACATAGCTCTGAGGCCACAGGCTACCCACTCATGGTTGAAGGCAACCCATTCTTTCCTGTTACATCTATGGCTGCCTAAGCTAATAGTTTTATTCACTAATGACCTAATCTTAAGGAGATGAGCTCATCTTAGTGAGACTTTACTGAGTACCAGTAAAAACTCAAGTTCTCAAGGTTGTTGGTTGGTGTGTGTAGACACATACTAACACATTTCCTTATGAAAAAAAGATAAAAGACATAAATCAAAGATCTCTGCAAAGTCTTTTTGCCCTGTGAGTTCATCAGTTTAATCAGATAAAATCCCAAGTCACAATATTCATGCACAAAACACTTTTTTTAAAGGAGTAAGACTTTTAGCACTAAATTTATTTTTAGTATCAGAAGGATATTGACTATGGTGAGTGTGCTCAAAGAAGGCATTAATAGGGTTTCTCTAAAAGATGTACTCAAAGTCCAATGTAAGTAGATAGATTTAGAATAGCAATTTTTACAGAAGAAATGCTTATTACGCAAGATTCTTAAGCTCACATTGACAAATACTTAACACATGAAACAGTTGCCTCTAACTCCTTTTATACTAGGCCTAAGGTTAAAACTGCAGGGAGTCTGGGGGGACTGCTGTGCAGATTTCCCTTTTACCTAAGTCTATCCTATGTGAGCAACAATTCATTCAACGTCCATCTTCCCTGCAGGCAAAAGGCACTCGTCCTCCTGGGAAGAGTCATTTTGTCTGAGAAGGGTGTAGCTGCTAGAAGAAACCTCACCCCTGGGCCAGTAGCACCAGCACATTTCAAGGACATCTGATCTTTCAAAATCATGAGGTAGCTGCCAAGATCAGAAGCATCTATCTCTCACAATAACTGTTTCTTTTCAAAGAAAGAGGCATTCAGAAATAAGATTTGGTTTCAGAATCATTTAGATAATCCAGTGTTCTCTCACTCTCCTGTCCATGAAGCTTCTGCTACTAGAGAAGGGAAATCAGACCAAACTCCAAGAAATACATTCAAAGAAAGTGCAATGGAAACAAAGGTGGGCACGTAGGCACTTTTGTGCCTACTGAATGAATAGCTGGCTTTTTCCTACTCAGTGTGCAATCTTCTTTGGCATACCTCTTTCCCTGTTATAGGCACCAAGGGATCAACTAAGAGTCTCTGATTATGAATTCTTTTTACCAAGGGACCAGAACATCACTGGAAGTGATTTGAACATCAGGATGATGGAAGTATCAGGGCAAAAAAAAAGAGTCAGCTCGATAGGACTATCCCAGTCCAATAAATCAGGAGGATTCTCCTGATTACTCCCCATATTATTACATTTGTATTAAGATTATTTGTCTGTGTCATACTCTTTCAGAGTATGATCTCTAATAAAAGTGTAAAGATAAAAGTTTTTTATCTCTTCTAAATCCTTGTATCAAAGTCTGCAACATATTAGACATTTAATAAGTATTTGTTTAATCAAAATGAATTACTTGTTAGTTTAATGAACATGTGGACTGTTACATTTACCAATATGTGTCTTCACAGAGATTCAGAACTGGTATGGGAGCTGTGAGGCCATGAGATGAAGAGAAGGAAGTGAAAGAAGCATGTCAAGGCCTTTGAAGTAGGAAAAAGAATGGAGGATAGAAATTATATGTTCTCATCTCTTCCAGATTTCTTTTTGGAGTTTTTCCCCTTTTATTTCTGATTTCAATCCCTTTTTTTTCCAAATGAAATTCAAAGTTAAACCTTCCTTCATTAAGTTTAATACAATAGATAGCTATTATGTAGCAATATATGTGATATACTATTCCTAGGAAATGAAAATATATGGGCAGAAAACAAGGCCCCAGGCTCCAAGGAGCTGACCACACAATGAGATGGATACAACAGCTGTATAAACTGGCAGAAAGGAGAAGTTCAGGTGAAGGGCTATGGGGCTGTGAGAAATGTGGCGGAGAAAAGATGATTTTAAGGTTGAGAAATCAGATACACACAGAGAGAAAGAGAGACAGAGAGAGACAGACAGACATACAGGGAGACAGAGACAGAGACAGAAGCAGAGAGATAGACAAAGAGACAGAAACAAGACAAAGAGAGGCAGATACAGAAAGACAGGCAGAAACAAAGACACAGAAAAAGACATATTTAAAGAGACAGTGACAAAGAGAGACAGACCCTGACAGAGAAACAAAGGGACAGAAACAAAGACTGAGAGAAAAACAGACACAGAGAGTCCGAGAGACACGAAGACAGAGACAGAGAGACACAGAGGAGAAACAGACAGAAAGAATGAAAGGGAGAGAATTTTTCAGGACTGGAAGGATGAAGAGGCCTTGGCAATTATCACATCCAATCACCTCGTTTACATTTTATTTATGTAAACAATTGTTTGATTTGGGTAATTAATTTAAAAAACAGGAATCAGCTTGGTTTAAGGAAAGAGCATTGGGTTTTAGGAGACCTGGCTGAAAGTCTCCAGTTCTGTCACTGCTTACAATCTGACCTTGGTCAAACTGTCTTTCTGGCACTCAGCTATATTATAACGAGGGAAGAGGGTAAGATAACAATTTAGGACGTATTGCAGCGTTAACATTCTAGGACCCATTGTTCCTAGGCACATTAGAAGGTATGGGTTTCAGAAAGTGCATAAACCCAGACCAATGACAGAAGTCTAGATAACCCTCCATTAAGCAAGTCATTTCACACAGACACATATATAAGTATATGTGCATATTTGTGTCGAATGGTAAACATTTCCAGGGTCTAGGTGGGGGAGGAAAAAATTATATAACTTTATCATATATTTAAAAGGAATAGCAACTTGTACATAATAGATATGCAGTTTCATGTGCAATCGACCTTTTTTCAATTCTACATTATAGAAATACTTGTTTTCTTTCATAAATCAAAAACTATATATGTGTGTGTATATGCATATATATGTGTGTGTATGCGTGTGTATATGTGGGTGAATATATGTGTGTGTGTATGTATATATGTATGTTAAGTGATTGGCTCATTTAGAATGTCTCAATTAGAGACATAGTCCTCATTAGAGGTCCCAAGCAGGTCTCTATTCCTATGGCAGCTCTAAATAGTCAATGGATATGTACTGAGAGAATGCTCCAAATCTTTAATCGGCATTCTAAGTTTTCAGGGTATATTCCTCATGTGGTGTTAAGCGACAATAAATGCTGTAGAAGTATATTTAAAAATTTGAACACTCAGGAGGGTGGAGATTTTCACCTGTAATCACTTGCCAAATATTGACCCATTAAAGTCTCTGTTGCTTTGCCCTCTTTCTTTCCTTCTTTTTCCATCCTCCCTATGTCTTTTTTTTTTCTTTTGAGAATTCTTTTTTTTTTTTTAACAGAGGTTACACGGTGACATCATTGTTGGCATCATAGCTAAGGGTGAGTAAGAAAAGTTTAGTAAGAGAAGTTAAGAGTAAATGCTAAAAGTAGAATAACAATTCACATTTACATGGCATTTTAAAGCATGCAAAGTGATTTTAATTTGTTGTCTGACTGTTCGTGACCCCATTTGGGGTTTCCTTGGCAAAGGTAATGGAGTGACTAATCTTTCTTCCTTCCTTCCTTCCTTCCTTCCTTCCTTCCTTCCTTCCTTCCTTCCTTCCTTCCTTCCTTCCTTCCTTCCTTCCTTTCTTTCTTTCTTTCTTTTGGAGGGCAATTGGGGCTGAGTGACTTGTCTAAGGTCATATGGCTAGTTGTTGTGTTAAGTGTCTAAGGCAGAATTTGAACTCAGGTCCTCCTGACTCCAGGGCCAGTGCTCTATTCACTGTGCCACCTAGCTGTCCCTTGGAGTGACTCAGTTTACTGATGAGGAAACTGAGGCCAACAGGATTAAGCAATTTGCCCAGAGTCATTTAGCCAGGAATTGTGGGAGGTCAAATTTGAATTCAGTAAGAATTTTCCTGACTCCAGGCATGGGCTCTATACACTGTGCCACCTACCAGTCTTTGAGCCTCATGACAACAATGAGAGTTAAGTGTTATAATTGTTCCGATTTTACAGATGAGAAAATTGAAACTCAGAAAGTAAAGTGATCCAGTTTCACAAGGCCAGTAATGTTGAAGGTGAATGTTGTGACAGCATTTAGAAGCACACAAACACAACCTAGTCAAAGTAAATACCTGTAAAGGAAAGTTAACATTGAAATGGTAACTAGGTTGTCCTCTTTTTCAGTCAAATGATCAGAAACAGGAAAAATAAAATCAATAGTGACTAAGCTTTTTGCAAAACCTAAGCAAATAGCTGACTCATTTTCTAACCTAAACCTAGGGTGAAGAATTTACTCAGAGAGTAGAATTCCTACAGTTAAATCCAGGTTAAGTGAGTCATTTGTTTCAGAGACTATAGAACTAGTTGAAATATTCAAACTTTATTCAATTATTTAACAATGCTGAGTGGAACTCTATTCTCCATGGAGCTCTGACTCATGAAGACTAGAGTCATGAAAAAGTTCATATAACTCCAATGCTGCCAAGGATAGCAAAAATCTGTAGCATCAATACAGTAGAATATCATAGGGGCTCACCTCATAAATTTAATAATTCATTTATTTAAGTATTTTGATACTTCAAAGATCTATGATTTCATTGGTCAACTCCCTCCAATAATGCACATAGCAATTTCTCAACTGTTTAGTATATGGACCTCTGGGATTACCATAGCTGAAAAATGCATCTTCTCCCTCCCTGTCCTGCCCTCTGTAGTCAGTCTATTGGTGTGTCTCTCTGAATTTGTCTCACATACTGTGTATCAGAAGGGGAAGGCAGGGAAGGCAGCAAGCATTTAGATAGTGTCTACTATTATGTTGAGTAATTTTATCAAATTTTATCCTCACAACTCCGCCATCAACTGCCTCTATCAAAAGATCTGTCATAAGTGTCTGTCTGACTTGGTAGAGCCTGAGAAAGTTTGTCCCCTGCTGGTATAGCTTTTCAAAATCCCAATTTAACTCCATGCCACAATGGGTCTGAGTGGGACTTTAGTGGAATAAGACTCAGCCTAGGGATAGGGACTGGATTCGTTATCTCAATGGGATAGGGCATTATTGGACAAGGAAATTTGTTCTACCAATGAAGACTGGTACCTTCTCTGAAACTTAGAATCTTAGCCTAAATTAGCTTTTATTAAGTGCCCACTATGTGCCAGGAAGCTAGGTAAGTCAGTGAATAGAGTGCTAGACCTGGAGTTGGAAAGATCTGAATTCAAATCTGGTCTCAGATGCGTACTGGCTGTGTGACCCTGGCCAAGTCTTTTAACCTCTGTTTACCTTAATTCACAGGAGAAGGGAATGGAAAAACACTTCAGTATCTTTGCCAAAAAAAAAAAAAACCCAGATAGTTTTGTTGTACTATGTTATATAGGGTCACTTAGTCGGACAGGACTGAACAATGGCTGAAAAACAAGAAATTGTGGCAGGAACTTGCTAAAAATTAGGCATAAAAAGAAAAACAAAAAACAAACAATAGTAAAAACAAGCAATCATAAAACAGAACAAAACAGTCTTAACCCTCAAGGAGCTACGAGGTCAATGGGAAAAACAACATGCAAAGAATTATGTACAAACAAGGACACATAACATAATATAACATGATATAGTTAATATACCATAAAATAATATAAATAATATATAATGAATATATAATATATAGATATTAGATTAGATTAATTGGAGGTAGTATCAGAGAGAAGGCACTAAGATTAAAGTGGTATTGAGAAATGTTTCTTGCAAAAGGTAGGATTTAACTTTATACCTAAAGGAAGCCAGGGAAGCTGGAGGTAGAGATGAGGAAGGAGAGAGTTCCAGACATTACAGATAATCAAGGAAAATGCTTTGACTTGGAAATGGAGTATTTTGTTCAAGGGAGAACAAGAAGGCCATTGTCATTGCATCTCAAAGTATGTGGAGGGGACTAAGTTGTAAGAAGACTGAAAGGTAAGAAAGGAAAGAAAGAAGAAAAACAATAATTTATTAAGTGCTATGTCCAAACCACTGTTTTAAATAATAGGGACACAAATACAAGAAAAAAGAAAACAGTCCCTATCCTAAAGGGACTTATAATCTAATAGGGGAAGAAAAAACATTTAAGGAAACTGAAGAGTGGGAGAAAGAGGAGGATGACAGGGAAAGAAGGCACCCTGTTTATGGAAATCATTCTGAATTCCAGAAAATGTCCCAGAAAGGGCCATGAGGGGAATGAAGGAATGAATGCCCCTGGTCTCTCCAAAGAGTGGAAGCTCCTGGAAGTCCCCACCAATGGGGGAAAGGAGGTGGGCTTTTGTGGTGGAATAATCCACAATGTGGAGGAATAATCTACCTAAAAGATGTGATTTTATTCAATGATGAGCATGCCCCAGGTACTGAGGGAAATTCTAAGGATAGTCACTAATGTGGGAGACTATTCCAGAGGAATTCTGGAATAGGATGGAGAGGGGCCAGTTTATGAAAGTCATTAAAAGCCAGGGTTATTTGACTAGAAGACTGAGAATTTAAGTGACTTACCAAGGATCATTCAGGCAGTAGGCATCAAACATTAATTGAGCTCAGATCTGCATACCTGTAAAGCCAACTTTGAGTGTCAGAATAGAATGAGTGATAAAAATTGAGTGAGTGTAGAGAGAAAGAATTAAGAGATATTTTCTCAAGGGAGAGAACTATTGGGTATCACAAATTCCCATGCATTTTTAGGATTATATTCCTTAGTTTCCAATTTTTATTCTATCTTTTCATGGTCCTTTATTATATATAATTTTTGTCACATAATGACCTGAAAATTATGCATTTAATATCTGTGCCTTTCTTCATTTGATTGTGAGTGGTTTTTAATGCCCTAATACAGGTCAATTTTTGTGTAGGTGCCATTTATCACTGAGAAAATTTATATTCCTTTCTATCCCCATTCAGTTTTCTCCAGAGGTCTATCATATCTATCTTTTCTAAAATCCTATTGACATCCTAAACTTCTTTCTGGTTTACTTTATGGTTAGATTTGTCTCACTCTGAGAGGGGGAAACTGAGATTTCCCACTAGTATACTTTTGCTGTTTATTTCTTCCTGTACCTCACTTAATTTTTACTCTAAGACTTTGAATAATATACTACTTGGTGCATATGTTCAGTATTCATATTATTTCACTGTCTAAGGTACTTTTTAGCAAGATGTAGTTTCCTTCCTTGTCTCTTTAATTAGATCTATTTTTTGCTATTGCTTTGTCTGTGATCAGGATTACTAATCCTGCTTTCCTGTTGCTGTTGTTTTTAACTTGAGTTGAAGCTTCCTTTTTTTGTTTGTTTTTTTGGAGGGGTCCAAAAAATTATTTCTCTTCATTCTGTGGTGGCATACAAAAATGCCAGCAGACAGGAAATCCAGGGCTAGGGAACATAATTTGTGCCTGGCGGTATTTCACAGCACAGCGCTTTCTCCATGATGGCTTCTAGAAACGTTCTCTTGGAAGGGCTCAGGGAGCACAGTAGAGGCCCCGCAGCCCCAGGCCTTCCTACTGACACCTGACAAACCCTTTCACATCTTCCATAAAGCTGACGTCCCCCTGGTGCTCTAAGGCCGTGCCGAGCTCAATCAGCTTGTCTGCGAATGTGTTGTGCGCCACACGGTCTGCCCGGAAGTCCATCGAGTGATCAGGGAATCCGTGTTGAGTGTGTAGTTTGTATCCTTCGGGTCAGATTCACTGGTGGGCTGAAAGCGAACTTCCCAGGTGGAGAAGACGGCACTCTCCTCCTCTTCCTTCTGTCCAAACTCGTCCTCTGGAGGGTGGCAGTGCAGCACGAGGGCCTTCTTGGTATCGTCCTTCACAACCTCCACCACGAGGTTCGGGGTTGATGTAAGTTCAGACAATTGCTGTTCTTGGGTTTTCCGTCCCTCTGGGGGCTCATCGTCCAATGTCGGTGGGATGCTGTGGTTAATACCGAGTGTGACTGTGATCCTCTCGCCAGCTACTCTCAGGACTCGCTTGGCTTCTGTCCCCTGCACACCCAGTTCCCAATCCCCGGACATCTTGGGGAGGGATTTGTGTTTCTGGATCTTCCTCTCCCCTTTAATTTTATCTTTTCCCCTCCGCGCAGAACCCCCAGCACGTGCACGAATATAGACCAGGTGCGCTCCGCTCGGGGCGGCTGCAGGAGGCGGGGGCGCGCGGACCCCTGCCCGCTGGAGACTCCTCCTCCCAGGGGGCCTCCAAAGGCGCGCGTGGAGGCGACCACGGCGGGGCGCAGCATCGGGAGGGCGGCGGGGCGCAGGGCTTAGGGCCGCAGGACTCAACAGCAGGGACAGCAGCAGCAGGGCCATGCGGACACACGAGGAGCGGGGTGGGAACGACGGCGGGGAGCGGAGGACTGAAGTGTAAGTTTTGCTCCAGCTTTTACCACCTTTACTCCGTGTGCGTGTCTGGGCTTCAGGTGTGTTTCTTGTAAACACCATATGGTTCGATCTGTTGTTTTTAATCCACTCTACTGTATGCTTCTGTTTTGTGAGAAGAGTTCATGCCATTCCCATCCACAGTCATGATTCCCAACTGTTTCCCTCCGTCCTACTTTATCCCACATTTATACTTTTATCTCTTTTCCCACTATCCATCCTCATCAGTGCTTTACTCCTGAGCCCCTCCTCCCTCAAGCTTCCCTCCCTGATATGCCCCTCATCTTTTCTTTTCCCTTTTCCCTTGTACTTCCCTAAGAGAAGATAAATTTCTACACTCAATTGAGTGTGTATATTACTCCCTCTTTGAGCCAAAAGCAATGATAGCAATGTTTAAAGAATGCTCATCCCCTCCTTCTTTCCCTCTACTGTAATAGGTCTTTTATACCTCTCCATGTAATATAATCTACCCCCATTCTGCCTCCCTCTTTCCTTTTCTTCCAGTAAAATCCTTTTCTTTACCCCTTAAATTCTTTATATCATCACACCAAAGTCAGCTTATACCCACATTCTCTGTCTGTGTATACCCCATCTAACTGTCCTAATAGAGATACATTCTCAAGAGTTACAAATGCCATCTTCCCATCTAGGGATATAAACAATTGATATCAAATAACATGTTGTTTTTGTCCTTTTTATTTACCTTTTAATGCTCCTCATGAGTCTTGTATTTGAAGATTGTTTGCTTTTCAGTTCCAGTCTTTTTATCAGGAAAGTTTAAAGGTCCTCAATTTCATTGAAGACCCATTTTTTCCCCCTGAAAGATTATAATCAGTTTTTCTGGTTAGTTGCTGCTTCCTTGTAATCCCAAACCTTTCCCTTACAAAATACCATTTCCCAAGCCCTCTGATACTTTAATGCAGAAGCTGCTAAGTCCTGTGTAAGTCTCATTTGGCTTCTTGATATTTGAATTGTTTCTTTCTGGTTATTTACAGTATTTTTTTTCCTTGACCTGATAGTTTTCAAATTTGGCTACAATATTCCTTGGAGTTTTCATTTTGGGATTTCTTTCAGAAGGTGATTGGTAGATTCTTTCAATGACTATTTTACCCTCTGGTTCTAGGACATCAGGACAGTTTTCTTCAATAATTCCTTGAAAGATGATGGTTAGGTTCTTTTTTTGGATCATGGCTTTCAGGAAATTCAGTAATTCTTAAATTATCTCTCCTGGATCTATTTTCCAGGTCAATTTTTTTCTAATGAGGTATTTTACATTTCCTTTTTTTTTTTCATTCTTTTGATTTTGTTTGACTGATTCTTGTTAGAGTCATTAGCTTGCACTAGCCCAATTCTTATTTTTAAAGAATCATTTTCTTTAGTTAGCTTTTATACCTCCTTTTCCATTTGGGCAATTCTACTTTTTGAGCAGAGTTGGTTTTTAGGTAGAGTTGGCTTTCAGGAGTTTTCTTTAGTGCATTTTTTCCATTTGGCCAATTCTACTTTTTCAGGAATAGTTTTCTTCGGTCCTTTTTTTTTCTTTTTCCAAGCTATTGACTCCCTCTTACACAACTCTCATTTCTTTTTATGATTTTTCTTCTACCTCTTTTATTTGATTTTTAAATTATTTTTGAGCTCCTCCAAGAGGACTTTTGGGGGTGTGAGACCAATTCATATTTCCCTTTGAGGCTTTTCATGTAGGGATTTGACATTGTTGTCCTCTTTTGACTTGTGTTTTCATCTTCCTTTTTGTCATAGCAGCTTTCTATGGCCAAAGCTCTTTTGTTTTTTGTTTTTTAATATTCTAGTCTATTTCATGACTTTTGAAGTTGAGCTCTACTTCTGGGTTACTGGTGGCACTGTCCTAAGCTTCTTGTGCTGGGGACCAGGGACCTGGCCATTGACTTTCTGCTTCAGGGCTTCAGGTACTGGTGGCTTCCCCACAGCATTGGGGTGGTCTGGCCTAGTTGTGCCTGTTGTGCCCTTAGGACTAGGGCTGAGAGTTTGCCTTCTCTGCTGGGGCTGGAGGTCTTACACCTGGCCTGCTATGCTACTGGACTGCTGAGCCAGGGCCATGAGGCCTCAGTTGCTGATCTGTGCTACAGCTAAGAGCCTCCAGTTGACTTGCCTGGACATCAGCTGCAGTGAGCTGTACCACCCTTTTATGTGAGACAGAACTTTCCTGAAGTCCTTCTAAAGTATCTCAAGGAGGAAAATTGTTCCTTCCATCTTTTTGTGGGTTCTGTGGCTCCAGAATCAATTTTTTGGCTCGATTTAATGTTGTTTCTGATGAAATATGGGGAGCGCTCAGGCAACATCTTGGGCTTTTCTCAGCCATCTTGACTTTCCCTCCAGAAACTTTGACTCTTACTTACAAAACTCAAGGAAAACATAAAAAGGTAAAAAGGAAAGAGAAATCATAAGATATAAATAAGAATGAATTCTTCATGAACTGATGCTGAGTGAAGTGGGCAAAATCAGAACATTGTACACAGTAACAACAACATTGTGTGATGACCAACTGTGATCTTCTCAGCAATCCAATGATCCAAGACAACTATAAGGGATTCATGATGGAAAACACTGAACACATCCAGAGAAAGAACTCAGGAATTTGAAAGCAGATTGAAGCATACTCTTTTTCCTTTTTTTATTTCTTGTGATTTTATTCCCTTTTTGCTGAGTCTTCTTTCTCAATATGACTAAAGTGGAATTATGTTTAATAAGACTGTGCATGTAATACCTATATCAGATTACTTGCTATCTTGGGGTGGGGGAGGAAAGGGAGGCAGGGAGAAAAATTTGGAGCTTAAAGTTTTACAAAGATAAATATTGAAAACTGTCTTTACAAGTAATTGGAAAAATTCTGTTAAATAAAAAAAATATTAATATGTTTACATTCCTAGATGGGAAGATGGTACTTGTAACTCCTAAAACTTTTCTCATTTTTCAGACAATTAAAAATAATATATCTAAATGGAGGTTATTATTGTGAGTTGAATATGATGGGATGATATCTCAAAAAATAATAAATTATGGGGTAAGAAAGAGGAATTCACTGGGAAAAGGGGGAAAGGAAAAGTAGAATGGAATAAATTATCTCACACGGAAGAGGCATAAAAGACCTTTTAGAGCAGAGGGGAAGATAGAGCAGGTAAGCAGGAGCACTTAAACCTTATTCTCCTCCAAAGTGGCTGAAAGAGTGAATAACAAGCCCATTCAGTTAGGAAAGTAAGAGGAGAAATAAGAGAAAAGAAGAGGTAGTTGATAAAAGGGTGGGCATATTGGGGGAGGCATTAGTCAGAAACAAAATATTTTTGAGGGGGCTGCTAGGTGGTGCAGTGAATAAAGCATCAGACATGGAGTCAGGAGGTATGTAATTGAGTTCAAATCCAGCCTCAGACACTTAACACTTACTAGCCATGTGACCTTGGGCAAGTCACTTAACCCCAATTGCCCTGCCTTTCCCCCTCCAAAAAGCAAAAAAAAAAAAAAAAACCCAAAACATTTTTGAGGATAGACAGGGTGATAAAAGGAATTTGGATAAACATGGGAGAAAAAGGATGGAGAGAAACACACAGCAATCATAACTGTAGGGGAAAAGTATTTCTGATAAAGCCACATTTCTTAAATATATAGGGAACTGAGTCAAATTTAAATAAGAGCCTTTCCTCAATTAATAAATCATTATAGGATACAGATTTCAGACAAAGTGATCAAATCTATTTATAGTTATGTGAAAAGATGCTTAAATTAGTTTGAATTAGAGAAATGCAAATGAAAATAGCTCTGATACATTATCTCACATCTATCATATTTGCTAACATGACGGAAAAAGAAAATGGCAAATGTTGGAGGGGATGTGGGGAAATGCACTAACTCACTGTTGGTGGATTTGTGAACTGATTCAACCATTGTGGAGAGCAATTTGTTACTATACCCAAGGAGATATAAAACAACAAATACCTTTGGCCAAGCAATACTACCACTGGGTCTGTATTCCAAAGAGATATAATAAGAAAAAGAACTTATATAATATTTATAGTAGATCTTTCAGTAGTGGCAAAGAATTGGCAATTGAGGGAATGCCAATTAATGGATGAATGGCTGAACAATTTGTGGTATATAATTGTGATGAAATACTATTGAATTATAAGAAATAATGAGCAAGAAATGCTCAGAAAAACCTGGAAAGACCTACATTAACTGATGCAAAGTGAAGTGAAGAGAACCAGGAGAACGTTGAACACAGTAAAAGCAATATTGTATTATGATCAGTTATCAATAACTTGGCTATTTTCAGCAATGCAATGATCCAAGTCAGTTTGTAAGAACTTAATGAAAAATGCTTTCCATCTCCAGAGAAAGAACTGGTGGATAATAAATAGCAATTAAAGCATATTTTTAAATTTTGTTTTTCTTAGGAGTTTTTTGGGTCTGGTTTTTTTTTTACAACACAACATATCCCTAATATGGGAATATGTTCTGCGTGACTGTATATGTATAACCTATGTTAAATTTCTTGCTTTCTCAATCAATGGGAAGGAAGGGAAGGAGAGAATTTGGTACTTTGTTTAAAGATATAGATAGATATATCTTTTTTAAGTTATTTATTTATTTACTTTTAATTTACAACATTCAGCTCCACAGGCTTTTGAGTTCCAAATTTTCTCCTCCTCCTTCCCTTACCCCCACCACCCCATGGCAGCATGTAATTGGATATAGGTTCTACAAATGCCTTCACATAAAACATCAGTCAAGTTGTAAAGCAGGATTATAACCAATGAAATGAACAATGAGAAAGAAGGAACAAAACAAAACAAAAAAGAGAGAGAGAGGCAAGTAGTTTGCTTTAATCTACATTCAGAGTAAAAATCCTTATCTGGATGTGGATAACTTTTTCCATCATGAGTCCTTTAGAGTTGTCTTATAACCTTGCATAGCTGAGATGAGCCCAGTCTATCAAAGTTAGTCATCGCAGATACAATGTTGTTGTATGTTGTACACAATTTTGTAATGTTCTCTATCTCTTGTTTAATCATAAATTCTTTCCTTCTCTATGGATCTGACAGGTAACCTATTACTTTCTCTCCCAGATTGCTTACAGTATCAGCCTTTATATCTAGATTGTGAACCCATTTAGACTTTATTTTGGTGGATGGTGTAAGATATAAGTCTACACCTAGTTTCTGCCATATTATTTACAAGATTTCCTAGCAGTTTTTGTCAAATAGTGAGTTCTTATCCCAAAATCTAGGGTCTTTGGGTTTATCAAACAGTAGATTACTACAATTGTTGACTACTGTGTCTTGTGTATCTAATCTATTCCACTGATCTAGTACTCTATTCCTCAGCCAGTACCAGGTAGCTTTGATGACTGCTTCTTTATCATATAGTTTAAAATCTGGTATGGCTAGGCCCCCTTCCCTAGCATTTCTTGTCATTAATTCCCTTTATGTTCTGGACCTTTTGTTCTTCCAGATGAATTTGTTACTATTTTTTCTAGTTCTATAAAATATTTTTTTTGTTAGATTGATTGGTATGTCACAAAATAGGTAAACTAATTTAGATAAAATTGTCATTTTATTATACTAGCTCAACATAAGCATGAGCAACTGATTTTTTTCCCAGTTATTTAGATCTGACTGTATTTGTATGAAAAGGGTTTTGTAATTGCGTTCATATATTTCCTGGGTTTGTTTTGGCAGGTAGATTCCCAAATATTTTATAATGTCTACAGTAACTTTAAATGGAATTCCTCTTTGTATTTCTTACTGTTGGTCTTCATTAGAAATATATAGGAATACAGATAATTTATTTGGGTTTATTTTATACCCTGCAACTGTGCTAAATTTATTTATTACCTCAAGTAGCTTTCTACTTGATTCTCTAGGTATTCATTGTTTCTAATAAAATAAAAATATCCCTAGGAAGATTAGTACATTCTTATCTTAATTTAAATTTAGTCAGTTTGATTTGCCACTAAGACAAAAAGCACACTTAGAGAATAAGAATTTTAATGGAGCAAATGGTGAAGATGCAATTTAGAGAATTAGTTACTTTAGGGGAGAACAGGCCAGTGAAGTCTGCATGTGTCTGGGGGTTGTGTGTTTGTGTGTGTGCGCATGCCTACAATGCACATATGCACACTATGATGCAGTCTTTGGTCAGGAGGACACGGAATATGGCAGAAGAGACAATATAGAAAATAACATTGAAGATTTTGAAAGGTTGTTTTAATATTCAATATTTGTGGGTGATTTCTGTAAATAGGAGAAAAGCTTTTGGAAAGAACATTTTTTCATAGAGAAAATGTAAGTGGTTTGTGAAGTACTTGGTAGGAGAAAACTAGAAAAGAAAAATTAAATACTAGAGGGTAAACTAAATGGTATTCTTTCTGTAAGCTGTGGACAAGTATCATGCTATATGAATTCATAACCCCATGCTAGCACACATCACTTTTGAAAGCCAAGAACTCCAAAATGAGCCTCAAGTAAACAAAATAAGAGATATCTTTAAAAAAAAATTTAAGTTTAATTCAGTTGGATTATGGACCTCAAGAAGATGCCTAAGATTTGGGACCTATGGAAGGAGAATTTCCATGGGAGAGACAAAGTCCTCAGGATATCCACCTCCATTGCTAATCAGAGAGGGGCACTGTCCAATTGAGAGAGTGTATTTTGGAACCTCATGGTAGAATCTTTTCTGGGGTTGTCAATTGTCTTGTGGCAATTTTCCATTTTAACTAATTATTAATACTTAACGCTATATTAAAATATTGTAATCCTTTCTCTAAATTTCAGAATCCTGGGGAAAAGTCTCAAGAGCTTCACCATTGCTATTGTTCTGACCCTACCCTCACCCTAAAAGCCAAGCTAGTCTTTTCACATAAAAGACACTAAATAAATGCTTGCTCTTTACTATATATCTTAGATGTCTACAAGAGTCCAAATTCTGGTAAAGAGGCTGGATTCTAGCTCTAAGAATGAATTTCACCTCATACTCAGAGTTATCTGTTTCTTTGATTACCTAGGTTCATGACCGCTAGAAGGTTATTTTTATTCAAAGCTGTAGGAATAAGAATGTGAAATTCCTTTTTATTTTACTGTCCACCCTTACCTCCCACCTCTGAAGAAAACTAATGCGAGTCCAATGACTTCAAAGTTGGTCTCTGTTTCAAGTTTTCCCCTCAGCTTATGAAAAGATCACATGAAACGTCACATACTGTGACATACCTTAAGAAAATCTAGACTCGTCTTCTTCCTTCTTCCCCCTCTCCCTCAAAAAAAATGGCATGGGCCATGGAAAACCCCTGCAATATTTATCTACCAATTTGTTATCAATCATACAATGTCAAGGCTAGTTATTTTAAACTATTGCTTTTATTATAATTACACAGGATCACAAATCAGTAAGCACAAAAGGATTGTAAAATATTTTCAATGCACTAAGGAAATCAAAACTTTTTCCCCCCAAACAACATATTGTTACTTCAGAAGTATCAAAGTACATTTATAATTACATATCACTTAAAAAATCAAGTACAAAAATGAAAAGAAATGATATCTGTGTGTAGACTGTGTATGTAGAAATAGTTAAGAAATACATGAGTACAGAAATCTGCTACCTACTCTTCCTTTGCACATATTTTCAGGCACAGACCTGACATTTCTAAAAACTCATGAAGAAAGCAATTGAACATTCAGTTATTAAGATATTGGTAAACATGTTACATTAGAATGAAATGGAATTAGAATGGTTTCCTCTCTTTTAAAAACCCTGTCTTTTAAAAATGTAGTGCCATTATCCACTAAAAAACATACTATCTTATATCATTTTCTTAGTAGCTATTCTTTTAAATTTTTCAAAAAGAGTGATAAAGTAAACATACAATGGCTAAATACGTAAACACATTATTTTAGTGCAAGAATAACAAGACCTGTGATTTGACTGTGCTTTCTTGTCATCACAGTGCACTTTACACAAATTGCTACACTAGAAAGGTTAACTCCAAGAGTTCCAAAAAAAAGAAGTGCATACTAAACATTTTATAAATATATACAGTATGTATACTGTATGTAGGTGCATACATGTGCCAATGCAGATACATTAGGGATGAGAAAACCCAGTTCTATGGGGAGATCATTAAACACCTCAAAAGATAGTTCAAATATGTTTATGTTGGGGTTAACCCCAACTATATTCATCTAAGCATGTTCATCCCTAAATTTGAAAGTTAAAGGGAAATTCCATCAGTTGTTTCTTTATCCCTTCTATATACCTGTTTGCCAAGAAGACATTGATCCAAACACCAAACTGTTTTCAATTCAATCCAATCCTCAAGACATTGAGTTCAAGAGTAGTTCCTCACATTGCAAAACCTGTTAGCCCATTATTGATTTACATAATTCTATTGGCATACTGTATGTGTGCCTGAAGATGCTTACATATAAACAGACATTATGTGTTTGTAAATTAGCTTTAATGCATTCCAGTCATTTGTTTTGATTATCTACTTGATCTGGAAAGCACTAAATAGAAAGCATATATACAAATATCAAACATTAATTATTTAAACAATCCTCTTTTGTTTGCAATATAACAATTTCGACTTGAGAATGTTTGCGATTGTCTAATTAATTGCCCCAGTTCTGCAAATACCACCTTGCCCTCTCATCCAATGCAATTCAATTAAATCTGATGCAGCAAATCATTATCCAGTGTATCCTTCGTGCAAGGCATTGTACTGGGCACTATCGGGCACATGAAGATGGGGAAGACAGTCTTCCACTTAGAATGGATAGGTCAGAAATGACGATGTCATTGGTTTAATGTATTTCCATGGATTGTAAATAGGCAGGGTGAGTTGGTCAAAGCATTTTGTTGCCTGACTAGCTTAAATATGTATTTGTAAGAATAAATTGGTCTTTGTTTTATAAGCTATTGGCATTTTCTGCATTTCATATGCAAATATATAAAGAAGGACATGAATTAAGCACTCTGATGGCATTCTATCAGAGGCCATTGAATACCGCCCCCTTCCTCTTATCAGCATATGGATGATGCTAAGCTTATCTGTATACACATATTGACTTCTGATTTGACTAGACATATTTGTCAAACAACTGCTTCAACTATTTTTTCTCATGAGATCATTGAAATAAATCAAAACTCTCCATCTAAGGCATATAGACACAGCCTAAGCTAAACATCAATAGCATGCTACTAAACAATATGGGATCTTTGAAGGAATATTCCACCTACTACCTGAGTATAGCTGAGTCTAGACAGAGAACTGAATTCAAAAGGTATAATTTACTCATGTCAGCCTTCATTTATTCAGTCCAGAAAGATTTCTGGAATGCTTAGGATGTGCAGAACCCTGTTTGATTGGATTCATCTCTTAAAGTAATTATTTGACTGAGAACATATGTGTGTGTGTGTGTGTGTGTGTGTACCACACACACACACACACATATTCGTATATATGCATATTGGTGGTTTATATAAGTCAGTTTTGCAAAAATGAATCTTATCAACTAGTGCCAGAGATCACTGATTATTTCATACTTGCTTCAGTTACATCTACATGGGAAAAGATGGAGGTCTACATTTGTATAATAACAAAGAAACTGTGCCAGGGAATATATTGATGTGGTTTGTTTCGTTTTTGTATAAAGGTGATAGTATTCTTGTGTAGAATCTGGGTTTTTCCTTTTCTTTTATTCATTTTCTCACTTTCACTTCAAAAATTTACTTCATTTCTATTGAGGGAATCTGTATTCAGAAAACCCATCTCCCTGACTACCACTTAGACCATTTCTTGACCTTGGAGCAACCTAATGACTATGTCATGCCTGATTTGGTCAGGAAGATAACTAACCAGATCAATCCAACTGTTTGGAAATGTTAGCATTTTATTTCCAATAATCAGATCAGATCCAAAATTTGTCTTATTTCTGGTTCTCAAGAGGTTGTTTTTTTCTGTTTTACCTTGTCTGTTAACATTCTCTTCAGCTCCAGGTAAAGAAATGGTGAAAGAAGAAGGGAATACTTATTTTGTGGTAAGCAAACCAGTTAATGAAGACTTTTCTTATGCAAATTTACTCCCATTACAATGTAAGATTAATGAGGGTAGGTTGGGTTTTTTTTTTTTCTGACTTTGGCACCCACCACAGTGCTTTGCATATTGCATATGCTCATTGCTTAATAAATGCTCATTGGATTTGATTAGATATATGCAACCAACAATTTCGTAGGCATATAAAGAAAGTATCGGGATTTAAATCACAGTGATGTCACTTTTCCATATCACCTAATTGTATCATATTTGTATTAGACTTGGGAGAAATTACATTGAAAAATGTGTCCTAACCTACAAAACTGGAAAAGTTATACAGGAAAATCAAATTCTGGTGGACACAACAACATATCCATCAAAATTAAACACTTGTGCTTGAGTTCCCATCTGTCAAGTTGTATATTTAAAATCAGTTCTCCTTCCTAGTTAAAAGAAATTAGGCAAGAAGTGACAAGCACATTAATATCCTCTTTAAAAATCATTTCCTCAATATAAATTTCAAGGTTACGGCAAGGATTACTACATTGGTCCTAAATATACCCTTAAAGTAGAACTACATTTCTTGAGGTTGACTTGGCTGAATTTCTGTGGTAGATTTAATTAAATAGATAGTAAAGATTTACTTAAATAAATATAAAACTAAGATCATAAAACTTTTCCTTAAAATGTGTTTTCATAAAAGTTTTCATTTTTATAAGCCCGTAGTGGTTGGATTTGAAACAACATACAGCTGATGAATTTTAGGGACAGTAATTATTTTGAAGTGATAAAGACCTTTTCATAACTTCCTATAATTATGATTCTGTTTTATTATCTCACCTCCATTATGGAAAATCTTCTTACTCTTAATTTGCTTTTGCAAATATTTCCTGCATATTCACTCACACATGTATATACAAACACTTACCTTTTTTCCTTATCTTGTACAGAATTCTGAGTTTGGACATCAAAATATACATTAGCTATAAATTGTTAAAATTATCTTTAAAATATCTCAAAGGCTTGAAAGGAACTACACTGATAAAGCATTATTCAAGGTTTAGCAATATAGATTACAAAAAACTATGAAATTCTTTTATATTTGGTTTTATTGACAAGCACTGTAGCATTGCTGTCAATATCTTTTAAAAAGGAAAGCCAATATGACAGTGATGTCAAAAAACACACTTTTTTTCAAAGAATACTAAAGTGATTGTTAACGAAGAATGTCCATGCTGTCAAAGTTAAGAAGCATAGTCATTTAAATATACAAAATATATGTGATTATTTACTTTTCATTTATCCGTGGCAATACTCAAATTTTTGCTAATTCATTTTTGGAAGATATATAGCTCCTAAACAAATCCCACCATCATATACAACTGGACCCATCCCTATCCCCATCTCATTTTTTAAAAATAATTAAACAATAAAATAAAAGTCACAATTCTTTGGTTGTGGTCATGGTATCATAATTTGTTACAAAGTGAAATTCTGTGTGGAAAACTCTGACCTGAACATTTTAAAATTAATGGATGCTTCTGGAGAAATGTGATTTTTTATCTTAAATATAGCAAATTTGAAAAACATTTGAGTATACACACAAAAAAATTTCAATGTAAACAAATCTTGAATGACTTTCATAATTTCTTTTTTTCCTCAGGCAAAAAAAATAAAAACACATATCCTCTTACCTTTCATTCTTCCATTTGTCAGGAATTGTGGCTACATTGCCATGGCAAAAAAAAAAAAAGTCTTCTAGAAAACAGTATAATTCTTCAGATTCTGATATCCCTTTTCATAGTCACAGTGAACCCTGGTCTCCACTAATAAAATTAACAATGCAAGGAAGTGTATCCCTACAGACATTTCTCAAGTAAAGTTATTTTACTAGGCTAGCCAAGTATATCCTAATAACTGTCTCTGGAGAGTTGACTAACCATTATTTAATATAAACAAGAGCGTATTGAAGATAAACTCCTTAAAAACTAATGTAGCAAAAGAGATTGGTTTTAATGTGATGTGGGCATCCAAATTAGGTGCTACATGTGCATTCATTTCCTGTCAAGTTTTAATAAAAATTAAACGTAACAGATGTGCCTAATGAATATGGTGATATGCAACTTGTACCATCCCAGCACCAGATTTATTCGTATATTATACTGCTGAACAATGATTTATACTCACATGCTTTTGTACAGAAGACAAATTTAGGTGGGTAAGGAAAAGAAAACAAATTAGAGGATTACATAGAAAATAGAAAATAAATTGTTTAATACATTATATAGTAAAACTCTTGATGCCTCTGTAAATTATATATGTATCTATGTGAACTATTTCAGGTGTTTTCTTTCAATAGACTAGTAAAATATTTACATTTTAAATATCTTTTGGATTAAAAAAAAATCCTTAATAAACACACATATCTTAATTTGTTGGTAAGGTTAATTTGCCTTGGACTTATTTTAAGTAAGCACAACTGAACATGAATTTCCAAGGGCAGTGTTGTCATTTTGTCATGAGTAAAGAAGATATATGTTGACCAAAACCCTCTTAAACAGGCCTGGTGAACATCCCCCCTCCCCACCCCATACAAGTGAAATAATAGTCTTATGGAGCTTGCAGCATCTCATACTTTGTCAAATTGCAGTATCCCAAAATACTGTTTGTTGTTTCGAATATGGTGGAGGACTGTATTTCTTTGTCCCTGTATTCTTCTTCCAGCTTGGTAGAATTGGCATGCTGTCTTGTTTGCAAAGTCCCTTTTCTGTTTTCTGTCTTGCCTTGATCTCTTTGCACAAGCAGCGTTTTTTCTCAATCATCTCCATCATTGTATGGTCACCATGTAACCACTGCATGCATGCCACCTATCAAAAGAGAAAGAGCTATTATAGCATAAACAAGACTTGATCGTATGGCAGAATTTTTCCTTTTGTCAGAAGTTTGGTTTAGAAGGCCATCCGTGACAAAGATTCCTTCTTCTACTGCAAAGCTGAAAATAAATTGGTGAATATTGTACAGGAACCTAAAATAATTAGAACAGATGACAGTTACTCAGTAACAACACTTTATTCTTCCAGTTAACAGAGATTGTAATGTTATGTGACATGACCTTTTACCTGAATCATTTAGGTCTAATCAAGGAAACAGATTACTTTCCAAAGTATTCATCTCCCTATTCATACTGTATTTTTAAACTTCCTTCATTTATTCAAATGAAATACTTGAGTTTGTTCTTCTTTTAAGGAAAATCTTATTGCTTAGAAATATGGTTTAATGAGTATTGTCTAAATTCTTCTGAAATGGTTTGAAAAGTTAAAGCTTTCATTTATAAACTGCATGTTATAGAATTGAATGGTTCCTGTTACTATTTAATGACTGGTGGTACTTTGATCTAAATAATGGCCAATTATTTTAATCTTGCATCCAGAATGGTTGCCAAAATATTATATCAATTTAGTTCAAATTAAAGTTCAAAGTAATCTTTAGCAAAGAGAGTATTTTTGTTTCATATTATGACTTTATTGAATGACCAATTTGAAATTACTGATCTCTGAAGTTTCAGAAGCCAGCAAGAATCCTTGAGTTGTTTTCAGACTCAGTAATGACACCACTGTATTTGAGTCACTGGAACATAAACTTCATTTCTAGTAAAACAGACAAACAAAACCAAAACAAAACACCTAAGCATATACATACACAAATATTTGAGAATGGAAAGATGTTTACCAACTGGAAGAATGAGAGAAGGTGTAATAGAGATGGGAGAATACGAGTGTTGCATTTAGAGTCAGGATGAAGTGTGCTCAAATCTCATCTTCACCACTTACCAGCTTTCTGATCTTGGATATTACTTTACTTCTTTGGGACTCCATGACCTCATCTATAAAAGGAGAGGGTTGAAACTGATGGCCTCCAAATCCCTTCCAAATCATGAAGCATAGATAGAAATTCAATAGGCAAAGTTGGGAAAGGAAGAAATTCCCAGCATATAGTGTGATGAAAGACACAAAGGAAAAATAATAGAGGGCATATTTGGGGAATAGAGAGGATTCTCAGTTTGCTGGATGTTATAGTATATCAAAGGAAGCAATATGAAATGGATTAGTAGGGTGGTGCCACATTTTGAACTGCAGGTAGGAAAACTGAACTTTACTCAGAAAATGGCAACTATTGAACATTTTTGAGCATAAGAATGGCATGATGCTATTATACAGACACACACACTGTGTGAGTATGTATATGTGTATATATGCATGTGTGTACATACATGTATGTGTGCATAGGTATGCGTGTATATGTATGTGTGACTATGTGTGTATAGTCTGCCAGTAGTGCCAAAGATGGAGTGGAGGCAGAAATAGAGTAAGAAGATGGGAGATCTGACTACACAGAAATCTGTCTCTGAATTATGGAAAGGAAAGGCCTCTGATCTAATGATAAAATATTATTCCAATGTCTCATGGTGGTTTGGGGACTATCCTGGGTCACAAAGAATGTCAGTAGAAAACAAATTGGGAATATTTTGAGTATAGGCCCAGTGCTCAACTATTCAGCTGTCATGTGAGGACCAGCACAGTCAAGTCCAAAGAGGCCCATCACCAGAAGAATTGCCACAGCTGATAAATTTGCTCATAGCAATTTACAAAAAAACAACCACTGGTACATGCAAGAGCTATTAATTTCATTGGTAGCTGATGTACTTGACCCACACAATGATAACTCAAATCTTTTGAGGTTTGAAGGATGCAGCTAAGAGAGAATATAGACTAATACTTTTATAGATTTAGAAAAGGAGTCCCCTATATGCTTCTTACCCATACCAAACATTATTCACAACAGGTGAGAAACTGACAGCAGGTTGAATAGTTTACTTCAAATATATGGGCATTGATTGTAGTTTTCTTCACCATTTACTCCTTTAATTCTTATGGGTTATGGGGAGCCATCAGTGTTATGACAGACAAGTTAGTTAGGTGATATAGTGAACACAACACTGGACTTCAAAATCAAAAAGTCATAAATTTGAAACCTGCTTTCAACTATGTAACAGTTGTGTGACCAGAGGAAAATCACATAACCTCTGTCTTAATTTCTTTATCTGTAAAAACAGCACCACTTGGGGTGGCGAGGTGGCACAGTAAGTAAAGGGCCAGCCCCAGAGTCAGAAGGACCTGAGTTCGGTTCCGGCCTCAGACACTTAACACCCACAAACAAAAACACTAGCCATGTAACCTTGGGTAAGTTACTTAACCCCAATTGCCCTCCAAAAGGCAAAAAAAAAAAAAATAGCACCACTCTTACAGCATCCTAAGGATCAAGTGATTTAACACATAAAGTGCTTTGCAAATCTGAAAGTATTATCTAAACAGAAGTTTGTTGTTTTTCCTTACCTAAAGTCTTAGGAACAGGCTGACTATGTTTAGAAGGGACTATAACCAGTTTGCGCAAAAAATGATATATTTTTTTCAGCTATAGCAATGAACTAAGTCCATTTCTCAGGAACTGTGATATTTTGTTGCTCGAAGGATGAAATTACAGATATTCAAATAACTAAGCTGAGTTTTAAAATTTATTTTTGTTGTCTTTTATATTACCACTCAATAAATGCTTTAAGTATTCATTTATAATTTTAAAAAGTTTTCAAAATGACAACAATGTTAATACAGTTCGCAGCATATAGGCATTTCTTTTTTTTTTTTTTTAAAGCAATCGGGGTTAAGTAACTTGCTCAAGGTTACACGACCAGTTATTTCTGGGTGTGGTGCTGAGTATCTGAGCCCAGATTTGATCTTCAGGTCATCCGGACACTGGAACCTGTGCTCTTACTCGCTCAGCCACCTGGCCACCCCTAAGCTATTGGGGTTAAGTAACCTGCTCCAGGTTACACGGCCAGGTGTTTCTGTGTGGGTGCTAAGTGTCTGAGCCCGGGATTCGATCTCCAGGTCATCCCGACACTGGAGCTGGTGCTCTTACTCGCTGTGCTACCTGGCTGCCCCTATATAGGCATTTTTAATAAATGCTTGTTAACTCTTGATTTAGTGCTAAATGTCAATAATGTCACATTCTGTCTACCAAAAATAGGTGAGTGCTTAAGCTTCAGTTTTATTAATGAATATGTTTCTAGTGATGATTATTAATGAAGAAGGACCTCTGACTTGGAAAGCTACTTTCAATATAAAAATATATTATATCAAAGAGAGGTTAGACTTATTTTGCCAAATGTTACAAGGCAGGATTGGGAATATGGAAGTTATGTAAAGGCAATTCAGGCTATATAGAAGGGGAAAAAAAGACCTAGAAATTTTAGGTGTGTTCAATTTAGAATGGGTTGGAGGGGATTATTAAATCCCCATTACTGGAGGTATTTAGGTAGATTTAAGGTGATCACTTAGCAGTAAAATTACAAAGAATTGTTGTTCATTTTTTTTTTCTATTCAGGTGTATTTTGTATTAGATGACTTTGTAAAGCTGTTCCAATTCTTGACATGATCTGAATAAGCATTATGAGTAAAGCCCCCAAATGAATTCTGGAGTTCAGAGACTGAGCATCAGGAAATGAGGGTTTAAGTCATATTTCTTATACTTACTGAAACTCCAAAGACAACACCCTTTTAGATGTACAAATATCAACTTTAGTAGGTATGTTGCAGAATGCTAAGACTTACTTATTATGCTGTATGACTCACTACAGATATAATAGTATAAATATGCAGCAGTATCGAGAAGGTTCAACAGAGTACACAACTTCATGGTCATGTCTGGTTCTATTTTTGCTCTAGTCTTTATATTTTAACTGTTTCTCCTGCCTGTTATGTGAACAAACAATACCACATATGGAGAAAACTGATGAATGTCAAAGTAAAATGACTTTGGTATAAAATAGGTACTCCATAAGGTAGGGATCATTTGGTTTTTATCTTTGAATATATAGCACCTACCACAGTGTCTGGCATATAATAGGCTCTTAATTGATGCTTGCTGGTTGATTGATTATAGAGACAAGGCAATGTAGTGAACAGAACTCTACTAAACTTGGGCTCAATATTCACTCATATCATTAATTATTTCACTGTAGACAAGTTATCCAACTTCAATTGTCTTGCGTTTCCTCCTCCTTTGTGAAAAAGAATACTTACTTTCTAAGCTGTATCAAAATCACTCTGTATAAATTACAATTATTATTATAACAATGTCAGAATTCTCATGCTGTTGGAATTATTATGACCTCATTAAATATATATCCTGTTTAGTCTACAATTATTTTTAATGAGTATCATTTAATTTCTGAGGCTACATAGATTCAGCTTTTAATTACTTATGTCCAGGCTGGCTGATCTGTAGTCTACATGAAACAAATTTTCAATCACAGATTGGCCTCTATGTGTTGACCATTCAGTGCCAGACTATTATCCCTTGCTACTCAACCACGTATATGTGTGAATGGTACCATCTGCACTGCTATCTTGTATCCATGTGGTCTATGCCACCGGCTGGGAAAGAACCCAAGGGTCTCACAATATCCTTGCTTTCTTCCTCATCTTTCAAAATGCCTTTTCAGAATTAGCCAGGCATGGCAGCAGGTTTTTGTAGGCAGCAAGGAGGAACAGAGATGAGGGATAATGGAATGAAGTACTTGAGGAAGACGTGTGACATTGTGAGTAGTCACCAGAGGTCACATAGAATTAGAGATACTTGCTTCTTCTCTCTTCTTTTACTTTGGAGGGAATAGGATGACCCTTGCTATTTATATGGATTAGATCAGTAAGTAGCTATTGCCAATCAATAATCTTATGGGCTAGATTAATCTAATTCTCCAGATGCTACACTGTGCCTCTCTTAATGAAGATAATTGAAAGTGTATCATATTTTTCCTGTTTTACTGCTCAATCCTAATTCCTGGGCATTATGGTGAAATAGTGACCTTCAGTTCCTAAAAGTCATGGCCAGTGGAAATGAAATCTGGAAGGTTCTATCAAATTAGAAAATACAAGTATGGAGACAGACTCTGCATAAGTGATCTGAGACCTAGTTGATCTAAGTGCAGCAAAGCTCACCACTGTAAGACTAGGCATGAGGGGATGAATGCTTTTGTAGTTTTTGTGGTTTCATCAGTTTATGAAGAAGATTCTAGAAGGCCTTTCAAAATGGTTTTCTGTCTTAGCAGAGGAGTGCCCACAAAGAGAGTTCTAGATCTTCTGAAACACCACTGCCCATGTTAAAATATCCATTCTGCCAGTTTATTAGCCATTTTGCTTGATATAAAAATGGTAGAGGGGGAAAGAGTGGGATCACAGAGATTATATTATTTCCTCTCCCTTACTTCTCCCCCCACCTTCACCCTTCCCACATAGAGGATGTAATTGGGAAGAATGTATTTCAAAAATAATATCATAGCGGTGGCTAGGTGGTGCAGTGAATAGAGTACTGGCCTTGGAGTCAGGAGGACCTGAGCGGCCTCAGAAACTTAACACAAAACTAGCCATGTGACCTTGGGCAAGTCACTTAACCCCAATTGCCCTGTATTCCCCCCTCCAAAAACCAAAAAGAAAAATTAAAAAAAAATAAGAAGCATATCATAGAACTCTCCAAATGTCAATTCCTTGATTGAAAGATATTTGCCTAATGAAAATCTTGATTTTTATCATTTTAATTCTTTTGTTTTTATCATTTTAATTGCTTTGAGTTATGAATAAAATTTAATTGAGATGACAGTACAAATCAAAGAAAACGGACCCGTTTGTCTTTCCAAAATATTATCCATTTGATTATGCATGTATGTATATATGCATATGTATATATAGAGAGATTATATATGTACATACACACATATATATGCCTGAAAAACATATACTATCCCAGATTACTTGTAACCTCTAAAATAATTTTAATTCATATTTAATAATGTTTTAAGGATAGCAAATACAGCCTTTTGAGATATTTAGTGCATGACTCATCATTTTTATTTCATAGCTAGAAAACTTAAGCACTGAAGGGCTAATGGCTTTACCAGGGTGACAAAGCTATTAAGTTCAGAAATCATAGAACTTAGAACTAGAAGAGTCCTTAAAGTATATTTAATCAAGGTCTCTCCTTTCATAGATAAGAAAATTGAATACCTGAGAGAGGTAACTTTGTTACTTTTCCAAGGTCATACATCTACTGAATGATAGAGCTTGTCTTTGAACCCAGGTCCTGAATCCAAAACCAGAGATCTTTCCATTATACCATGTGGTGTCATTTATTTCATTACTTTTGATTTGCAAAATATTAAAAGACCACAGGACAGATTTTTTATATGTTATAACAACAGATGTGCTCCTAAGCACATCACATTAGGACATAGTGTATTTCAGCACCAAGGACAATTCACACTCAAAGTGCATACTTACTGTGTGTAGTGCTAACTTTTTCTTTAACATTAGAACACATTTTCATAAATAGAAAATGGATTAATAGGCAATGTAAATGTTGTTATTACAGGTCCAATCTTGGAGTTAGGACTGTCTTGCCTCTAACATACTCAGTGACGATAGAAAAATTCCATAAGCATATCAGGCAACTCACATCATCTTTTAAGTCACAGATGAGTTGCTATTCTATATTGGTAAGGAAATTTTTCACACTAAAAGATCTATATTATCGATATAATCAGAGATATGGGCAAAAATATGATAAAAGAGAAAGATGAAACAAAGTGAAATATCTATCCATGGCAAGCCTAAGGTTATCAGGAAAAAAAATAACTTGTCAAAGAAAATGGTGTGATAAAGTGAAGTTAGACTAAAAATACTGATTTAATAATTATGTACATGTCATTCTTGGATTATATTAGACAAGACATATCAATGTCACTGTCTAGTGTTTTTTCATAAATTTTCAATTTAATCCATAATAACATCTTAGAAATTAAGTGCTGTATTCCTAGATTGTCTGAATTCGTTCTACTTTCTTCATAATTACCCCAAAGGAGTTCATTTGAAAATCACATGTTGACTGGAAGATGAAACAGAATTTTCCTCTCTGTTTTTGTTCTACAATTCAATATCTCAAAAGTTATTCTAGATTTTTGTTGTTTGGATTTCTAAAATACTTTGCTATGAAATTATATGCTATTGCTTATTAAGAGACAGGGGTGATGGCTTCTACCCTTGTTGGATTTCTTTCCGCTCTTATTGAATAAACAAGGTAGAATCTCATAAAATATAATCTGTGAAGCAAGGCTCTTCAATATATAGAGAAATATATCTCCAAGATTATGATGTGTCAGAGTATGTAATTGGTTTTCCTATTTCATTTGTTTGAGATTTTTAAAATGTACAATTAAAATATAATTTTGTGTATTTTTATATTTTTCTTATTTATATTATGTTAATATAATATATTATGTATATAATTTTATATATTTATAATAAAACTATAATTTTTATATGTAAGTAAAGTCACATATAAATTGTGATAAGTACAAGAAATGCTTTTTGACAGATAAAAGGATAGTGTCTATGCTGGTTGAAATGAAAGATGAAAGTAGAAGACCTTGGGTTACTACTCACTTACTTTTCACCATAAGAGGATCCAACTACCATTGCTTCTTCTTCCCATTGGCCTCTAAATATGGTTTCTGTCAGTAATTCAAGTGAGTAGCAATATTTTCTAAAGTTATTTGACTAGTATGGTAAAAAGGACATTGGGTTTGGATTCAAAGGTTATAGGTTCAATTGTGTTTCTCCCCCTCAGTAGAAGTGTGAGGTTGGGCCATTTGCTTTATCTCTTAGAGCCTTCATTTCCTCATCTATGAAATTAATATATTCAACCATGTGATCTCCAAAGTTCTTTGCAGCTCTAATTCTATAATTAAATGATCCTGTGATGTCTTGAGAATAAGTCGCATAAGAAATGAGACAGCTAGGTGATACAGTGACTAGAGCACTAGGCCTGGAGTTAGGAAGATCTGAGTTAAATCCAGTCTCAGACACTAGTTGTGTGATTTGGGGTAAAACACTTAAAACCTGTTTACCTCAGTTACCTCATTTGTAAAATGAACAGGAAATGGATATGCTAAACTATTCTAGTATTTTTGGCAAGAAAACCCCAAATGGGGTCATGAAGGGTTGGACATAACAGAACAACATCAGCAGAAAGCATAAAAATAATTGGATGCTATCAATGTTGTGTTTGTATACATGTATACACATATGTATATATATATACACACATATGTGTGTGTATATACACAGACATACACATATACATATTTATATCTAATAAAAGTAAATGTGTCAACTTATTAACGAGTTCTTCCAACATTGTTCAATTCACGTAAGGTAAGGTCTAGTAATATGGTAATCAAAAAATTTGAATTTTGGGGTGGCTAGGTGGTGTGGTGAATAGAGCATGGGCCCTGGAGTCAGGAGGAACTGAGTTCAAATCAGGCCTTCGAAAATTAACACTTAACCAGCCCTGTGATTTTGGGCAAGTCCCTTAACCCCAATCGCCCCTCCAAAAATTTTTAAAAAAAAGCAAAATTTTAATTTTAACCCAAATTAATTAAGGTAAAAACTCTTTCAGCAAGTCATTTCTACATTTCTGCCACCTGCTATTCTACCAAAAAAAAGTTGGGGGAATAATGTAAGCAAAGAGAAAATGCTATTTTGAATTCTTCTTATAGAAGATTAAACACATACTCCTTTACTAATTTCATAATTCATAGGATCAAAATATAGAAACTTAGAGATCATTTATTCTATTCCCTTTACTTCACACTTAAGAAAACTGAGACCCATTTGGTGAAGTGACTTTTCCAAAGTCACACAGGTAGCAAAGGACAGAGCAAGGATACAAACCCAAACCCTTTCAATCCAACACACTTTTTACTGTACAGTGCTTTCTCCTAACTATTATCTGGTTGTCAATGAATCCTCTTTGTCGTGACTCATATTTAATGTAAAAATAAAAGCATATATTGATATAAGAAAATGTTCCCATCCACTTTAAAACTGCTTCAACATCTATATTATAGATTTATATTATACAATTTTCCATATATTATCTATATTACAATTATATTAGTGCTTTACCTTCTCCTCATCTTGATTCAAAGAAAATTCGGGATACAATGGATGGAGCAGTGTTTTACTCAATAATAATTTGTTGACTAATTAAAATAGAGAAATCAATTTTTATCTCTGCATATGGACATATTCATTAATGAGAAGATATTATCATTATACAACCCAAACATAATTTTGTAATAATCATACATGAACCATCAAAATTAGATTTTTTCCTTCTAAAAGCTACATCTCTGTATCTCTGACAGCATAATTGTTAATATCAGGAAACATTTGTAGGTGGCCCATAAACATGATATTTAGTCATAGTCTGGGATATTACAAAGCAAAGTAGAAATCAGCTAACAGCTAATTTGCAATCTCTGAATAGAAAATTAGGTAATGGAAATTTTATAGTTGTTGTATCAACATAGAATTTTTACTCTGATATTTATAGTACTTGGTGTAAAATTTATCTTTGGACTTGATTACAAAATGTTTGGGAAAACACAAGGAAATGAGTTCTCTTACACACACACATACATACACACACACACACACATATATGCTCTAGGATTTGACATAGACAAATCACACAAGTTTCAACCAGTATTTTTGTTGTGAAGAAAAAGAAAGATTCTGTTTATAATGATTATATTTGATGAACCAAAACATACAATGTACAATCAGGAATTTTTAAGTTATAATTTAAAAAAACACTGAAGTTTTAGTGTGTATAAATGATTAGCTATGATTCTCAAATTATATTCACAAACTGTATTTTAAAATGCAATTATAATCTAGGTTAATATGATTACCTCATTAATTACTCTATGGGTTCTCTCTTATTCACTTTCCATTTATTTTATACATTCTAGGTAGGGTACTGAATTTCAAGTCAGGAGGACATGAGTTCAAAAATGCTTCTTTTGAACTAACTGCATGACTAACTGCATGACTCCTAACATCACTTAACCTCCCCAAACTTCAGTTTCCTCTCCTTTAAAATGTAGGTAATAATAACCCTTTCCTCCCAGGATTGTTTTGAGGAGCAAATGAGAGGACATACTTAAGGTGCTTGGTAAACTCAAAGTGCTATATAATCATGAGCTATCATTATTGTATTTGGAATAATACTTGAAATGTCTAGCATTAAGTGGATATAATATGCTGCTTAATGTATACTTCAGTGAATGCAACAATGATAAAAAAAATGTGTACTTTTTGTGAAAACTCTCTTTCTATTATATATACCTTGTTGTTCCTTCATTTCAGTTGTATCCAACTCTTTGTGACCTAACTTGGGGTTTTCTTTGTACAGAAACTGGTATGATTTTCCATCTCCTTCTCTAGCTCATGTTTTCAGATGAGGAAACTGAGACAAACAAGGTAAAGTGACTTGTCCAGTGTCATACAGCTAGTGTCTGACACCACAACTGGACTCAGGAAGATGAATGTTCCTGACCACAGCCCTGGCACTCTATCCACTGTGCCACCTAGTTGCACTGTTAATGCTAGGAGTCCTGAAATAATTTTTCCATTCAACATAAATCTTTGACATATAGGTTTTCAGAGGGTGACCTACAACTTTCATGATTTCATTGAAATAACATCTTCCACCTGTTGCACAGTAGTTTCTCTACTCATTCCCAATTTCCATTGAGAAAATAATTTCCTTATTAGGGTGAGGCATGGTGATAAATTTTCAAAATTAAATCTAAATATTACCCCAATACAATATTCACAAACTTTTTTAATAATTAAAACTCGATATTTTAGGGGCGGAGTCAAGATGGCAGAGTAGAAGCATGATCTCTGAGCAGCTCTGACTTCCGCCTTCCCCAATCAATGTAAAAAGGGGACTCTGAACAAACTTTGGAGCTTCAGAACCCACAAAATGACACAGAGAAGCTAACCTCCTGTTGAGGAAAGCCCGGAAGGCCAGCAGGAATCAGCCAGCACAGTGCTCTGGGAGCCAAGCTCAGGCCTGCTTGAGCCTTAGGTCTTAGCCCCAGGGTGGGTCTGACCCACCTCCAGCCAGAGGGACTCCATATCAGCAGCAGCTGTTGCTGTTTCCAAAATTATCAACACACAGATGTGAAGGACAAAGTGAGAGGTCAATGCAGTATGGACTTTGGGACCCAGTAAGTGGGAGTACTTGGTTTTTGCCCCTGGGGCGAGAAGCCACTGAGATGCCAGTACAGCCAGCCAATACCACATGGCAGCTTCAGCTCCTGGCCTGCAGAATGTAGGGGGACCAAGGGACCAGTCTGAAGGGGTATTAGCTCTTGCTTTAGCCTTCTTGGATCTGGATTGCAGTTTAGGGTGGCAGTCCTGGGGTGTGTGTCCAGTTTGCCACAGTGTGTGGAGGCCTCAGAGAGGGCACCCATCTAATACCTCCAGCAGCTGAGAAAACCCAAGCGTTTGGGATGAAAGCTACCCTGTCTGGTGGCAGAGTCCTACTGTGGCAAAAAGTCCAGGGGTCAAGTGACTGAGGGGCGTTATGACTAGGCAAAGGAAGATTCCAACATTAGACTCCTATTTTGGGGACAAAAAGGAGCAAAGCATGGAACAGGAGGAAGACATTGAAGTCAGAACTCCTGCACCAAAAGCTTCAAAGGAAAATACAAGCTAGTTACAGGCCATAGAGGACGTTAAGAAGCAGATAAGAAAAGTGGAGGAAAAATTGGGAAGAGAAATGAGAACAATGCAAGAAAATTACGAAATGAGAGTCAACAGCCTGACTGAGGAAAAAAAAAATATCCTGTAAAACAGATTAACCCAAATGGCAAAAGAGGCTCAAAAAGACAATGAGGAGAAGAATGCTTTAAAAAGCCAAATTTGCCAAATGGAAAAAGAATCTCAAAAGCTCAATGAGGAGAATCATTGCTTCAGATTTAGATTGGAGCTAATGGAAGCTAATGACTTTATGAGAAATCAAGATGCTATTAAAAAGATCCAAACAAATTAAAGAATAGAAGGCTATGTGAAATATCTCATGGGAAAAACCACTGACCTGGAAAATAGATTCAGGAGAGATAATTTAAAAATTTTTGGACTACCTGAAAGCCATGATCAGGGAAAGAACCTAGAAATCATCCTCCAAGAAATTCTCAAGGAAAACTGCCCTGATGTTTTAGACCCAGAGGGCAAAATAGAGCTTGAACGAATCTACCAATCACCTCCTGAAAAAGATCCCAAAAAGAAAACTACTAGGAATATTACACCAAGGTTCCAAAATTCCTAGATCAAGGAGAGAATATTACGAGCAGCCAGGAAGAAACAATTTGAATATTGTGGAAACACAATAAGGATAACCCAGGATCTGTCAGCTTCTACATTGAGGGATCAAAGGGCTTGGAATATGATATTCTGAAGGTCAAAGGAGCTGGGATTAAAACCAAGAGTCACCTACCCAGCAAAACTGAGTATCATGTTTCAGGGGGAAATATGGTCATTCAGTGGAATAGAGGACTTTTAAGCATTCTTGCTGAAAAAACCAGGGTTGAATAGAAAATCTGACATCCAGATACAAGAAGCAAGAGAAGCATGAGAAGGTAAAGAGGGAAAAGAAATCATAAGGAACTTATCAAAGTTGAACTATTAACATTCTTACATGGAAAAATGATAATTGTAACTGATGAAAATTTTCTCAGTATGAAAATAGTTAAAGGGAATATATATATATATATATATATATATATATACATATATATGTATCTATATGTGTGTGTCTATATATGAAGGCATATGAATATATATATGAATGTGTGTATATATGCTTACAGGTATACATAGATAGAGGTCACAGGACCAATTTAACAGGAAGGGATGATACTTAAAAGGTGAAATTAAGAGGTGAAAGAGGAATATAATGAGAGGAGATGGGGAGAGACAGAATGGAGTAAACTATCTCATATAAAAGAAGCAAGGGAAAATGGTTACAATGGAGGGGAAGAATAGGAAGGCAAAAGGGAATGGGTCAACCTTATTTTCATTGAATTTGGCTTGGGGAGGGAATGAAATACACACTAAATTGGGTATCTCACCCCCCAGGAGAGTAGGGGAGAAGGGGATGAGAGGGGGGATGATGGAAGGGAGGGCAGTCTGGGGCGGAAGGAAGATGGAAGCACCCACTTTTGAAAAGGGACAGGTTCAAAGTAGAGAATAGAACAAGTGGGAGGTGGGATAGGAGGGAGGGAAATATAGTCAGTCTTTTACAATATATCTGCTATGTTATTTTTTTGCATTAGCTATACATGTGCAAACTATACTGAACTGCTTATCTTCCCAGTAAGGGTGGGTGACAAGGGAGGAAGGGAATGAATCTGGAATCCAAAGTTTTAAAATCAAATGTTTAAAATTATATATATATATATATATATATATTTATATATGTATTATTATTATTATTAATACTATTTTACATGTAATTGGGAAATAAGTTATAGAGGCACTGGGGCATAGAGATCCACCATGCCCTACTGGAAAAGTCTACAAGGGTATGGGAGAAAATATGGGAGAGAGCAGATTGGAGGAGGGGATATCTTGTGGGACTGCTATTTTGGGGAGGTGGGTAGGGGAAAAATGGGGAGAAAATTTGTAACTCAAAATCTGGTGGAAATGAATGATTAAATTATAAGTTAATGAAGCATTTGAAAAATGGGAAAAAACCTAGATATTTTAGTAATATATTAATTTACCATCCTACCTGACAGTTAAACTCTAGTTTCTATAGTGAAATCTATATTATTTTTCAGGGGTGCCCAGATTATGACTGGTACTTTCATTCCTACGAAACCTACTGTAAATTTGTCTTAAACATCATATTGTATAGTGTTCACTTCTGACACATAAGGATATTTTTTAATAAGCCAACTATAATAAACTAAAGAAAATGCATTAGAACAGAAATAGACATTCAAAAGAGGCGATGCTGTAGCTACTGGAATGAAGACATGGCAATATCATCAAATGAACAACTAATCATTTGCTTGGACTCTTATTATACGACTATCTAATATATGATGGGAAAAAATGTTATAACCTGAATAATAGAAATGATATAATCTCAAATTCAAGGGAAGTCAAAAGTCTTTTCTTTCAAGTTCAAATCCGGCCTCAGATATTTAACACTTATTGGCTGTATGACCTTGGGCAAGTCACTTAACCGCAATTTCCCTCCAAAAAGCAAAAAAATTAATGCACACTATTTTTGGACTGAGAAGACCCAATTTACTGTCCCTGTTCTGATTCTTATTAGGAGCATTACCATGGGTAAGTCTCCTTTCTTGTTTGTTCCCTGGTTTTCTCATCTATCAAAAAAAAAATGTGTTTGGACTGAATGATGTCTGACATCACTGTGAACTTCATCTTTCAGTTTCTATTTTCTGCTGATACGCTATTAGAAACTATTAAATGACACAAATTCTGTCTATTGTAAATCCAACCATCTGTTTTGCTGGTGAGGTATAGTTGTATTATAATGGAGACTCAGTGTGGTGTAGTGGGAAGAAAGCTGACCTTGGAGTCAGAAGGATGAGGGTTAGAGATTTTTCTGACTCATACTTTCTATGAGACCTTAGGGAAGACACAACATTTCAATACTGAGTGTAACTCCAGGATCTTAAGTTTCATCTGAGTTTCAGATCTGCAGAAGTAAAGGGAGTTCTTTGCTGAGAGTGATAAAAATCAGTCTGGGCCAAAAAGAGTAGTTAGAGTGAAAAGAAATATATTCTGAAAGAAAGCACTTTTTATAAACTTTAAAGACTTTCTAAGTCACAGTTTGAAGTGAAGAAGTATGCATAGTATATGGTGCTACAGATACCATAGACTGGTTGTTGGCATTTACCAAATGAACAACCCAAAAGCCATCTGATTTCTAATGTTCTCCCAGTAATTGTTTACTTTATAAAAAACTAAACACTAAACACAACACACACACACACACATAAAATATATTTTATTTTCAGAATTCAAGAAGACAACTAATTCCAAAATAATTTACCAAAATGGGGTGTTAGCATGCAGAATCCTTGCAAACAAAGTAAACATATACACATTGTCTATGTGATAGCTCACATGTTTTCTAGTGAGAGGCAATGATCAAGCAAACACACAGACTACACTGATACAAAACATGCTGTATAGACACAGACATAGGTGAGAGTAAACATACGTATACACAGAGATTCCTTACAGAAAGACTAATAAACCCTGCAATATACTCTATAAGGCAATATAGACTCAATGGTTTGGATGAAGTTTTGGTCCTTGAGTAAGCAACTATTGGGATTGTTGTGATTCATTTTCAGAGACCTAAAATTCTTGTTTATTGTCTATACTGATGTTCAAAAAAATTTAGGAACCCCGTGTTTGGAGACAAATCTTATAATATACACAACCTTCAGCTACCTTGACCTGAAATAATCCAATTCACAGGAAAGTTGAAACATAGTGAACAAGAATGAGCTGCTGAATCAGGATCAGGGCTTAACATTATGTAAAACTCTAGGATAACACATTCTGACTTCATACAAAACTTGTCTTTTCCCACTATTTGAATAATATCAAACATTTTTTTTTTGTCCAGGGCAGACTAAGAATAATTTCAGGGAAAAATAATTAAATCACATCCACAACCTTGAATAAAGAAGGCACAATATATTTGGTACCATCATACAAATTAAAACTAACAAGACTCTTGTACTGGGTGCAATGTATGTTGTTAATGTGATTAAGCTAATTGTTTGTATTAAACAAAATTCTGAGTAGTTTTCAGAGTTAATTTACAGGTTTTTAAATGAGCAAGTAATTTATTTTGTAAAGAGAAGGCCTTAAAGATACATTCCCTGAAGGAGTGAGGAGTGTTACAAGATAAAATTCAATTACAGAAACATTGATGTGTAGGCTAAACATATTATTTTAATAGCTTGCATTAGCATTAATTAAATCTCAAATTCCATTACTTTATAAAATATTTGTTTTTAATAGTGTCTAAAAGATCTGACCATGGACAAACTGGGGGAACTAATATGCCCCTAAGCTTCTCTCCTTATGGGCAGAAAAGAAAAGGATCAAAGAGATATAAAATATTTTAATATACTAGCTCAAGAAAACCATAAGAATTGCCTTCCTTTCTTACAAACTTAATAAGGTTTGAGGTAAAGAATGTGAGTTCTTTATCCTCCTTATTTTACATCCATTTAACATGCCCTGCAAGAAAAGTGACTCAGTCAGAGGTAGCATTGGCCCCAAAACCTAAAGAATGTTGCCAGCAGTCCAACAATTGTACTTTGAGGGATGCTGATTAAACTCACTTCTTTTTTTAGCTGCTTGGAATCATACCAGAATAAGACTATCTCCTCAAAACAGATTGGAAAGGCTTCATTATGTCAGGACATAGGCTATGTCATCTAAGGGGAGAAAAATGGTGAAAAAGCAATTTCTTTCAGAGCAGCTGTATATAAATTTTCGAACGTAGTTGCTTCTTAGTCACCTCAGAGTTTTCCCTGGGTGAGCCTTCCCCCCTCATAGCTTGCTTCCTTCTTTTTGTTTCTACGTTTCCATTTCAAATAACATGGCCAGCCTATGTGGAGAGCACAGTACTGATGGGTTGGTCACATTGTTTGAATGCCAAATGTACATTTGCCTAAAATACCTTTATGGAGAACTCACACAAGGCAATTACTTACATGGAGGTCAAAAGAAGTGATATAAGGACACCCTCAAAGTCTCTCTGAAGAGAGTGGGCATACATATATTGGCACAAGACTGCCAAGCATGCTCTGCCCATGTCACCAAAGGTGTTGTGATCTATAAACAAAGCAGAACTATAGTAGTTCAAAAGAAACATGAGATACACGAATTTAGAGACATCTCTACTCCAAATGTTCATATGGCTTATTTGTGCCTAAACTATGGCAGAGCCTTTCAAGCTCACATTGAGCTGATCAGCCACTGTCTGACACTATACTCTGATCCCAACATAGTGATGTCATTTTAGTTCACTTTGAGAATGGACCATACTTTTGCCTTTACTCAATACCTTGCTAATTTGTTGTTTCTAGGCAGCTATTTGGTGAGGTTGATGGTGTTGGACTCGGAGTGAAAAAGACCTGAATTTATATCCTGCCTCAGATCCTCGGTAACTGAATGACCCTGGGCAAGTAATTTCACTTCTAACGGAACGTATCTTCATTTGTAAAATGGGTCCAACAGTATCACCTACCTCTTTGGGTTATTGTGATAACCAAATCATATTCAAATCACACATCATTTTGCAAACCTTAAGGTACTATGTAAATACTTACTATTACTATTATTTCCTTCAAGTCCTCTCTTCTCAAAACCATTGTCTTAGAACTAGTTTACCTACTTATCTTTCTTTCTTTGCATTCCTATTGTCTATGTGAAATAGAATCCAACAAGCATATATAAAAGTGTACAATATGAAAGGCACTCATAATTACAGGGATACAGTGAGAAATTGCAAACAAAAGCAACAGAAGAAGCAGCAAGAGTAACAACCAAAGCAACAACAATCATCCCTGACCTCAAGGAGGTTCTGTTCTATTGAAAGATGAAAGTTCAGTCCTTAAAACAGTTTCAAATATAACTCATTGTACTATTGTTCTGCCACTATCTCTCAATCTTTTAAAAGAACAGAGCAGGAGATATCATCAAATGTTTTGCTAAAATCTAGGTAAACATATCTACAGTAGCATTCCCTGATCTACTAGCCTAGTAACCTTGTCAAAAGAAGAGATGAGATTAGGCTGGCATGACCTGTTCTTGAAGCCATGCTGTCTCTTTGTGATTACTGTTTTCTCTTCTACATGTTTATTAGCCATCCTTTTAACAATACATTCTAGAAGTTTGCCAGAAGTTAAAGTAAAGCATGCTGACCCATTATTTGTAAAATCCACAGCCCCTTTTTTAAAAATCAGGACAGCATAAATACTCCTCTCATCTTGCCATGCCTCTATCATTCTCCAGGATCTTTCAAAGACCCCTGATAATGGTTAAGCAGTCATGCTTACAAATATTTTCAGTGTCCTAGGATGTACAAGTTCAACAAGATACCTTCCAAGATCCCTTCTGCAATTCACTTGGACTAGGTGACAAATTCATCAAGGGTTCCAGCAAATTTTCTAACTCTCTCATCATTTTTCTTGGGAATCAACACCCTATTTTCATTTATTTCTATCCTTATAGTACAAATAGTATTCTCCATTGAATTCCCTGTGCATGAATAGGTGGTCTTTTTTTTTTTACAAGTTTCCTTTTTTTCCCCTCATCATGGCTGTTTGTCCTTATCTTCATGATTGTATTCTCGAGAATTTCTCATTCCTCCTGCGATGACTTTTATCTATAAAAATTTAGCCCACCTATGCTGCCTAAGCTTTCCCTAAATCCTTTGAAAATGATTTTCTTAAAATCTAGAATTTATGTCAAGGTATGCCCATTATCTTTGACTCTCTATCTCTGTCTTTTTGTCCCTGTTTCAGACATCTGTCTCTTTCAAACTAGAATAGTCACCTCCAAAATTCACATTATTTCTGCTGGTTCTTCTCTGTTACTGGCAAGTCAGTTCCGGAATCTAAATTCTGCCCTTTGGCATCTCTTCCTTTTGAAACAAAGATTCATTAAGGCAAGGAAGAAATGTTTAACTCCTTTTCTTCTGAGCAATCTACTACCTGTCCTTCTAGGCCTAAAATCTAGTCACTGGTCTCATCCCACCAGGCTCTTATCACTGATCCTAGTGGTACCAGATATATTTTCCCATATCAGACACTCCAGTACACCTTGATTTTTAACCTATAAATTGTATATGACTGGATAAAATCTGACGTCTTGAGTTTTATTGCTGGTTCATTGCTTATCTTTTGTCTTTTATGAATTTCTGGGTATCTTTACTGCTGTTCTTCCTGGAATATAGCTTGGTGTATATATGTAAGTAGTTTTCTCTCTTCTTCCATTTCAGCTTAAAAATCCTTCAATTAGATTTTCAAGACTCCATGCAAAGGTGTCAGGCAACACTCATTTAATAAGTAATTACAATATATCAGGTTCTATGCTAAGAACTAAGAATACAAAGAAAAAAAAACAACACTCTCCTTGCCTTCAAGTAGCACATTTTAAATGTAGCTGTCCATTAAGGCCCATCACTCATCACATTTTTTTAAGCCATAGCAAAGAAATCCAAATGCCATCTTCAGATTCCATCTTCTTAACCAACTGTTTGCTTACCAATTTTGCCTTTTTCTTCTGAACACTTTCACAAATATCAGCAGCAGTGATGAAAACAACCACCTGTTCCCCTAAGGGCGTCAGTTTCTTGCCCAACACTTAGTCATCTTTAGCAATGCTTTCTAGATTCTTTCTGGCAGCATAATTTGTCCTCATCTCAATGATCAGAATTGGGCAGTAGTCATTGATTTAGGCAAATCTTCAGAAGTCCTTTGTCACAGTGTGGATACATGACCCAGGAAGATAACAGATCTTTTCTTTCTGTTATGAGGTTGCCAAGTAGCTATCTAAGTATCCCCTTCCCCCAACCAGATATTTGTTCACGACCGTTATTTGTCTTTATTTCTTTTGGCCCCAAATGCCCTCTTAGCAGACAGTACCTGTGGGTCTGTAGCATCATTGTCTGAAAGGTTAAGAAATATATGTTCTTTAAAGGGCCCAATTGTCTTTTCTACAGTAAGAACCAAACACACTCATCATTATAGATGAGGAAGCTGAGGTCCAGAGTAGTTAAGACAGGCAGTAGGTGGCCCAGTGTATAGAGTTCTCAACTTAGAATCAAGAAGTCCCGAATTCAAATCCTGCCCCAGATAATTGCTAGTTGCATATCCCTGGACAAGTCAGTTAATCTTTCTCAGCCTCAATTTCCTCATCTGTAAATTAAGGATAATATTAGAATATATATCAGGGTTTTTGTGAGAATAAAATTGGATAACAGTAAAGTGTTTTGCAAAATGTTATATACTGCAGAAATGCCAGCTATTATAGTATTATTATTGTGGTCGTTCTTATAATTATTTATGATTTACCTAGGATTATTTAAGTTGAAAGAGGCAGAAACAAGATTTCAACTTTCTATCTAGATATTTTGTTCTCTCTGCAACATCCATTCTTACACTAGAAATACTGATGCTTATGCTTTTTTGTCAACCCATGTGTAATAATTCTTATTGAATTTAATTTTACTAATTCCTGTCCATCATTCTGGAATTTTGAGACCATTTTAGATATAGGCTCTTTTATGCAATGTGTTAAAGTTATTACTATACTACTTTGTATCATCTATAGATCTGATAAGCATACCATGCATATCTCATCCAAGACATTGAGAAAATTACTGAATAGGATGCAGACAAGGACTATTCAATTGGAACCTTATACCAAGTCTACCAAGTTACTCACTAATAATTACTTGTGAGTTTACCTTACTACACCATTACCTAGCCTACATTATCTATAGAAATCATAAGAAATTTTGTTAAATGCTTTCCTAAAACCTGGCATTTCTATTCTACTAATCTAGTAACCATGTCAAAAAAGTTAGCCTAGCATGACCCATTTTTAATAGCCTACACTTATTAGATTTGTAAAAAAAAATAAACGACAAAAAAAAAAACTAGCATTAGCTTGATGAGTTCTCAGTTAATCTCTTGCATGAGAATGGCATTGTATTAAAGTAGTTGAGGTGCTTTTCTAGTGGATAAACTGTACTATGTGCCTCATTTCTCTATATTAGTATTTTTTTGGTATTATTACTCCAAAATTATTTATTACTTTCCAGTTTTTAAAGCATTATCCCAATATTATTCTTTGGAATACTTATAGCAACCTGTAAGGTTAGGTAGGGCAAGCATTAGTACCGCTTCATTAATACTGTCCTAGGTTTACAGAATACCTTGCCCCATTTTCTGGCTTTTATACTATTATGCCTTTGCCTTTAGTCTGACTTCTAACTCTAGTCCACAATTTTAACATCTCTAATGGGGATGTAAATTTGAAGATCTTCCCTGCCCCTAGGCTAAAGTGCACCTGGAGCCTGGGGTGGGAGGCTTGTTTTTCAGTAGATACTTCTTGATTGGCCAGTGAGTCAATAAGTTTGTTACATTGTCTGAGCCAGGAGAAGGCTATATAAGCCCTGATGTATAGCTTTGTTTTGGGGCTCACTTTGAGAAGTGTTCTGTGATTTGATATGGATTCTGGGAAGCTGTTGTCCAGAGCCCCCCGGCTTTGAAAAACCCAGATGTTGAAACCCAGATGTTGATTGGGTATGGATGTAATGGTTGGACAGTTTGGAAGTCTGTCTACTTGATCTGTTTCTGTCTTGATAATTTTGTCTGTATATTCTGAAGTTTGGGGTGCTGACCTCTTTCCCCTGAACTAGGTAAATGATACATGTTTGACTGATTAAAGTAAGCTTGTTAACCCATTTTGAGTTGCTTTCCTTTATCAAAGCAGATCCAAGAACCTGTGTTGGCAGCAAACCCTGAGGACACTTGGGGTGCTTGTTGCTATAACATCCCCTTGCAATAGCTATATGAAATCAAGGTTGTTACTCCATGCTTTCTCATTCATGTTCGAGTGTGTGTGTGTGTGTGTGTGTGTGTGTATTTTAATTTTGCCAATATATTCTAAGTCTCCTTCCTTTGGTGAGGTAAGCCTCCTATTCCCATTATAAATAATAAATTAGTCAGTATGGCAGAAACTGGGCATAGACCAAGTCTGACACCATATAACAAAATATGGCCAAATGGGAACACAATTTAGATATAAAGGCTGATACTATAAACAACTTAGGGAGGCAAAGAATGGTTTATCTGTCAGATTTATGAAGAATGAACAAACAAGAAATAGAGAATATTATGAAATGCAAAATTTTGATCATTTTGATTACATTAAATTAGAAAGGTTTTGCACAAACAAAGCCAATGCAACCAAGATAGGAGGGAAGAAGAAAAGTGGGAAAGGTTTTTTACAACTAGTGTCTCCAAGGAAGACCTCATTTCTAAAATATATAGAGAACTGAGTCAAATTTACAACAACATAAGTCATTCCCCAATTGACAAATGGTTACCAGATATGAACAGGCAGTTTTCATAGGAAGAAATTAAAGCTATCTATAGTAACATGAAAAAGTGCTCTAAATCACCATTGATGCAAATCAAAACAAATCTGAGGTACCACATCATACCTATCAGATTGGCTAACATGACAAAACAGGAAAATGATAAATGTTGGAGAAGATGTGGGAAATTTGGAACACTAATTCATTGTTGGTGGAACTGTGAGTTGATCTAACCACTCTGGAAAGCAATTTGGATCTATGGTCAAAGGGCTATAGAAACATGCATACCCATTGACCTAGCAACACCACTTTGAGGGCAGTATCCAACAGGCAGCGAGGCCACACTTTTCAGGGTCAAGCTGTTTGCACACTAATGAACGCTCTTAATCCCAGGGCCTGCTTACATTAATGCCTGATAGTCTTTGCCCTGTCTACCTTCTATGAGTTAGACTGCTCCCTATTTCCTTGACATTACTTAGCAATGAATGAACCCTTCTTCCTTGTCAAGGAGGTCCTGAAAAGAAAATCTGTAATGGTGTCCTTTTTCCTTCTTTGAACTACCCTTGCCCCAAACTCCAGTCAATAATCTGACCCTGCCATTCACTCCTAATCTAGACCCTCTTCTCTATCCCCAAAATATCCCCAGTAGAGACTAGGAAAGAAAAGATAAAAAGGAAGAAAACATGACTGAAGGAAAAGAAACAGACAGATGTTACCAAATAGCTTATAATCACTCAATGGCTTCCAATCAGAATTAAATATGAAAAAACAACTAAACTCCATAGCAATCCTAAATGCCTCAATTGCTTCCTTTTTCCCAACATTCTTTTCTCTGATAAAAATTAGTTTAACACATGGTCATTGGAGAGACAGACTGACAGAAATAGAGACAGAGAGAAAAGAAAAGAAAGGAAGGAATTGGAGTTAGAAGGAGAAGAGTGAGGGAGAAAAAAGGAAAGAGAGAAAAATGAAAAATGGAAAATTAATGCCAGTCACAGAAATGTTTCTGAAGGATTCCCAGGAGTTCCAGGACTCTGTTCTCTCCCAGCTAGGCTTTTCCAATTTTCCCTTACCCACAGCCATAACTGGGGTCAATAAGTACTCATCTCCAAGGTTAGCCAAGCATCTAAAACTTTTCTGTTCCCTTTGTATCTGTGCTTGTCAAATGATTTTCAGTCCTTAATTAATCAATTAATCCATTGACCCCATTTGGGGTTTTCTTGGCAAAAATGCTGGAGTTGTTTGCCATTTCTTCCCCAGCTCATTTTACAGATGAGGAACTGGGACAGAGTTAAGGGACTTGCCCAGGGTCACACACCTACTAAGTGTCTGAGGCCATATTTGAACATTCGTCCTCCTTACTCCAGGGCCCACACTTGAGTCCCTTTTGTATAGTAGCTCTCTTCTCCTAATGTTTCAACACATGGCCTACTGAAGTAAGTTTTTTTTTTCCTTGTTTTTGTCTTATCCACATTATTCTGGCCCCCTTTCCAGCTTCTGCTTTTAAGGTCTTTGATATTAAATCTCAGGAGTGAGATATTAGCAGCCTTGCAGCTAAGATCAGGTTGTATTTTGGTTTCTAATTCTTTTTCCCAAACCTACAGATGCACAGAAAGTTAGAACAGGAAAAGACCTTGTATCAAACATGTCAGGAGAAAAATGAAGTCCCAAAAGGTAGAATTGACCATATCCTACCACGAGAATTCATTTGTAGAGTTTGTTCTAGATGTGAAAGAGGAAGCTGATTTTATTTTTACTTGCTACATATACAGAAGAAAGACTCCCCCACCCCCACCCACCCAAATCAATTATGTTCACTTAAATTAAGTGTAGATAGTTTACCGATAAAGCTTCTAATTATACAATCTTACAGATAAGGTTGTTGTTGTTGTTTTTTTAAGTAATATCCTGAAAAATACACTCACATCCTTGCCTTTGTAATGATGACAGTTCAATAGATGGTAAAGCATATCAAAAATCTGAGAAAGTCTAATACTATGGGAATGAGGGGAGTTTAAATTTTAATTAAATTTCTTACATGGCTAAAGCCTAACTTGGAAATGGAGACACAGACCCAGGATTATTGTATTTATTTATTCATTGTAACATCAAAAGTTATCAACGTGGGGGGGGGGGGTGAGATGGTGCAAAGAAGCCCTCTCCACTATTACAAAAGCTTGATTAGAAACCTTCTATCTAAGAAGGTCCCATTCAGTCCTATCCTTCACTTTGTGGGCAAAAGCACTATGATCAAATTTCCTCAGAAGTCAGATTATTGAAGCTAATGATGAGGTTGCCTTGTAGGAAAGTCTGATTCAGGTGATAGGGCCTGGGAAAGTCAACACAAACAAGGGACCAAATTTCCTCTTACACCCATCTCCCCTTAGATCTGACTTTCAATTCATCTCTAATCTTTTGTGGTTTAGTCCTCACCCTTAAATGCTCACTCCCTGAAACATAAAAGAAAAACAAAGCACTTAGCATGATTAATATTGCTAAGAGAAAGAAAGGATAAAGTGCTATTCTAACTAGAAAAAAAAAGAATTATTCTTTAGCGTTATTACAATCACTCTCCTTACCCCCATTGGCTCTTAATAATTTAATCAGCAGAGTTATGATGATAACAATAATAGAAATAGCAATAGCTAATATTTAAATGGCACTTTATGGTTTACAAAGTGCTTTACATATCATTTTATCCTCACAAAACACTATAAGATAGATATTATTATTCCCATTTCACAGGTACAGATTACTAAATGACTTGCCCAGATCACCAGGCTATTAAGTGAGGTTTGAATGCAGGAACTAATTGGGAGAAAATTCCCCACTCAGCGTAGGACCTAGCTAAAAAGCAAAATATACTATCTAGTAAGAGATGGAGAGAAAGGCTATTGTCTACACTATTGGAAAGTATCTTATGCCAAGGAAATTGTAGACTTCTGAAGTGTTTATTCAGTTATAGCAAGGTATTACACACACACACACACACACACACACACACACACACATGCACACACATCATATATATCTGCATTGATCAAGCCTGGCCCAAAATCCTGCTGAATTATATATGTGTGTGTGTAAGTAGATATGTGTATACACACATGTGTGTATGTGTATATAAACATTGACATATATACATGTATATGTGTAACTATAATCTATCTACTTAGAGACATAATTATGTTTACATTTACATTCATGGATGTATATGTACATACATATCCAAAACTACACAAATATATCTATGCTGACTAAATGTATATAAGAATCTTTCACTAAATATAAATACAATGACAGTGTGATCTTTTTCATTCATGTATTGGTATATATTATGTAAATATGTATAATGTATATCGTTTCTCTATATGCATATATAAACATTTCCACATAGAGGTTATGTGGAAATGTTGCTACAGGGCTAAAATTGAAGTCAGGAAAAGATAGGTTCATAGTCTGCCTCTGACATTCACTTACTGGCTGTCGATAATTAAATAACTTTACCTTTCTAAGCCTCAGTTTCCTCATCTGTAAATGGGAATTATAATAGCACCTACCTCTTAAGGTTGTTGGTAAGATCAAATGAGATGATGTATGTAAAATGTTTTGTAAATCTGAAAACACTCTAGCACTATGAATTGTTTTTTGCTTTTCCATCCTTTTCTCAGCTACCACAAATTAAAATAGCAGCTTCAAAAGATCCCATTCATATTCATGGTGGAGACATTCATACAAGTGTATAGGAAATTCATTGCAATCCATCAAAAGTAGGCTTTGCCAAGAATGGAAATGTGGAGTTTATAAAAAGATATTATAAGATAAACAGGATAACTCATTGTTATTACTTTTCTTTGTTTTTGCAAAATGGCTTCAGCTTTCCAATTACATATCTAGGAGAAGTACATAATGGCACATCAAGTGATAAAGTGAACTCTATGAAACATCCAAGTCAGTGTTTCATGGATGAGCTCATGAAGTTCATACACAAGATCACAAGAACCCCAGGTTGACCATGCTGTGTAATACCAGGTATACAAATCATCCTTGTATTTCCAATTTGAGGATATTTTCTCTCTTACTGCCCTGTCCAAACAGGCATATGGTGACATGATGCTTCAAAGCACAGTGGTACAATGGAAAGAGAAATCAGGAGATGGGTTCAAGTCCTGTCTCTGTCATAATGTCACCATGTACTAAGAGGAAATTTCAAAGAAAAGGGCCATGCCCCTCTTCAGTATGTGGAATGCAGAGATCATGGAAGAAACGATTTACTTTACTTCCCAGGGGCTCTAGATAATTGCCTGTATTATGGCCCAGTTGTCAGTTTGCGTTGGGGGAGGGAATTGAGATCATATGTTTAGATAGGAAGAAAATATAGGCCTGAGGTATGCAGAATGTATTTTGGTTTCATTTTTAATTTCATTCAACAAACGTATATAGGTGGCTACTATGTGTAAAGTAATGGAATAGGTGTTGATACACAGATGAAAAAAAATTCTTCCCTGAAGAAGATTATAATCTCCTGGGAAGGGGGAAGAGGAAGGGACCTTCCAGTAGCTGTTCTCTAGAATCTGAAATGGTAATACAGATGTGTGCCAGGAACAAGAGGGGATTCCATTTACCTGCATACATAAGTACACTAAGGCTTTATGATTTGTTTTATGTGGGTTCACCCCTCCCAATGTAGATTACAAGTTGTTTATTCCTTAGGACACCTTTTTAGGTCTCAGCTATAGATAGATGGATGGATGGATGGATGGATGGATGGATGGATGGATGGATGGATGGACGGATGGATAGACAGACAGACAAACAGACAGACAGACAGACAGACAGACAGACAGACAGACAGACAGATAGATAGATAGATAGATAGATAGATAGATAGAGGAATGATAGATACGTAATAGATTATTAATAGAGTAGATAGAATCTATAGATAAGTAGAGGCAGATAAAAATAAAAATAAATAGGTATGCATATGTGTGTATATATGCAAGTGTGTGTGTGTCTGTGTTTTATCAAGACTTTTGAACTTGGAGTCAGAAGAATTCTACCTTTCAACCTTGGCTGTGATATTCAGTAGCACTGGAGCGCTAGATCAGTCACTTGGTTTTTCTTGGTTCCCATTTGTTCATCTGTAAAATGGAGGTAACCCAACTTGAACTACCCACCTCATAAAACTGTTATGAGGAAAGTGTTGATTTAACCTAAAACTACTATAAGCATGTGAATTTTCACATCATAGTTAAGTCTTTTGGAATTTAGAGTCTCAGACAAAAAGAAAAAACAAAACAGCAACCAAAAAACTATACAAACAGTCTATAAATGGGCGATCAATGCAAGCTCCTCCAGTTTGGTAGGCCTTGTAAGAGTTTTGCATGGCATTGATATAGTCTTCTTGGATAGGTAAATCCTGGTGAAACATGAGAGGGGGACAAGTCTTGCTGTCCTTTAATGAGAAGGAAGAGTTTTACTGGAAGTTAGAAACCAGGAGGCATTAGAGTCCCTGTACAATATGCTTTCTGGTTGAAGACCACATTACATGCCATGAAAGGACTTTATCCCACTTCTGGGCATCTTTTAAATCCATTGATTTACTACATTAATCTTTACAATAGTATACAGTATGCATTTTCTTTATAGGAAATTCAGCCATCACACATGAAGTACCTTTCTCATGTATGCAGAGCACTGTCATAGATAGATTCAGGATTTGTAGCAAACATATCATCCACCACTTCAATACCTCACAACAGGCACTCCTCCTGATATCTACTGATTGCCAGGCACTTGTCTCTATTTTCAAAAGTGTCCAAAAAAGCCATTTTTGCATGGTTATCCTTAAATATGATACTAAAAATATAGCACCATTTACCAAGGAATTCACTGTTCTTTTTAATACTAAAGAATAATTTAATGTCAATCTCCAAGCCTATATCATTCTTTAACATACTTTCCCAAATAATGCACTTGACTTCAATAAAAGAAACAGTTCCATTGACTTATCTTACCTACCTCCAGTCTCATTTTTCAACCTCTGGAATTGTCCAAGTTCAGGGACAGAAAAGCTAAAATAATTGCAAGAGTCACCTCTGCTTCGTTATTCTTATTCATTGACCTCCACTCTCATTAAGATAATAGTAATACACCTGGCCGTGTAACCTTGAGCAAGTTACTTAACCCCAATTGCTTAGGGGTGGCCGGGTGGTGTAGTGAGTAAGAGCACCGGCCCCAAAGTCGGGATGACCTGGGATCAAATCCGGGCTCAGATACTTAGCACCACACCCAGAAATAACTGGCCATGTAACCTTGAGCAAGTTACTTAACCCCAATTGCTTAAAAAAAAAAAGAAAAGATAATACAGAATTTGCACTAAGTCATTTGCTCAATAGATCTTAGATATACAATTCTCAGTGCAGAGTAGAACAATATAATCTACAGCCTCACACTGTGTGCCTCAGTTCAGCAAAATTTTGGGTGCCCCCATTAGAGCAACAAATCAGTTAGCTTTTATTGATTTCCATTCTATGGACTGCCTGGACCCAGAACTTAGGCACCTAGCTTAGCCATTAAGTCCAGGATAAAAGGAAAAACCAGGAATGAGTAGCACTAAGGTGCAGAAATGTTAAATGATTCTTTTCACCTTTTTCCTTCCCCTGCCAGAGAGTACTGGGCAGAGGACAATGCAACTGACAAGTTGGAATTTCAGAACAGTTATATAGCCAGTCATTCCCCTTCCACCCCCACCCCCACAAAGAGTTCCCATTCTCTGTTTAAACCCTGAACTCACCATGAACTTCTATGGATTACTCATAGATCTCCATTACAGATCCCTTTTCTTGACCAGCACATATGCCTGATGAATCCCCAATTCCCTCCTTCCTGAGGGCAGAGAATGCCTTCCTTTTATCTTCCTGTGCTGCAACGCAGCACATATAGAAGACTAATAAATGATTGATATTGGTGGGCACTATTATTTAAAGGTTACACATCTATCTATGTTGCAGTATAATCATCATTAACTAATGTCCAAGACAGCAACAAAAATCAAATGTCCTCATCTATTAAGACATATGATTTGGTATTGATGTTTCATTAGGCAGCTAAGTGGTACGCTGGACAGAGTCCTTGGCCTGGAGTCAGGAAGATCTAAGTTGATCTAAATTGTGTGACCAGGAGCAAGTCACAGCCTCCATTGTCCTCAGTTTCCTCAACTGCAAAATGGAGATAACAATAGCCTCCCAGGACAGTTGTGAGGATAAAATGAGATAATATTTCCAAAGTGCTTAGCACAGTGTCTGTCATGTAGTAGGTACTATATAAATACAGGTTATTTTGATTCATATCCATTATTAGAAAAATGAATTTTGTGATGTTTATCAATGAAGAAAAATAAGTATATTTTTTTCCTCTTATAAAAATGGTCCCTTCATGTATTTTCAATAAAGTTGGTTTCATATTTTTTAAGCTGAACCTAACTTAAAATAGACTATTTAAAAATATTTCTCATTGAATTCTTCCAACATTCAATCAGTAAGTGCTCACCATAGGATTTTCCTTGCAAATGTTGAAAAAGCTTCACCAATCATGGAGCTCAAACTTAGCCAACAGCACCACTCTGTGGCAACATCAGGACATGAGTTCTAGCCATCATTTCACATATTTCCATCCCAATCCTATTGAAAATTTGTTAGTTTGTTTTTTGTAGGATCCTGCTAAAATAAAGGCTGTGAGGTTGTCTGGTATGCCCCTTGAGCTTCAAGCAGGATTCCACCAAAATCAGTTCATAATGACATAAACATATTCTCTTTTTTAAAAGCCTCCAAAGATGGGTCACTTTTCTCAGCCACCTCTTCCTGAATCTCACAAAGGAAATTATTTTCTTTCTTTAGTTTTTTTTTTTTTTTTAAGGATCAATAAAAGTGCTTCACACAGCAGCTTATAATCATTTCCTCTCGTTGACTTATCTTTTTAGTGGAGACAGAAAACAACAGATGGTTACTATCTCTTATAGAACAATGTGAAGATCTGTAAAACCATGATGATATTAGGCCAACAGAATGAGACAGACGGGGTTATGGTGGGGAGGAGGGAAGAGGAACTGGAAAGGAATGTCCACCCAGTGTGTGAAAACCAAGTGAGTCAAATCATACCAAGCTGATCTTCTCTGCTTATGTAAAAAACAAAAAAAAGAACCTAGTTCCTTTCACCTCCTGTTATTAAATCTGCTCAATGTTCCTTAAATGTAGACATCAAAAGGATGTTAGACAACGTCAGTTTTTATCCTTTTTTTGTGTCCTGGATCTGTTTTCAGGTCTGGTGAACTCCATGGGGCCCTTCTCACAATATTGCTACTAATAGTATTGAAAAAATGTTAAATAACAATGGAAATAAATTACATTGAAAAAGAGTTATCATTGCATATGTGTGTCTGCATTATTTTTTTTTAATTCATGAAGCATAGGTCAAGTATAAGCCTGTTTTGCAGATGAGGAAACTGAAGCCCCAAAAGGAAAAGCACCCTGTCTAAAGTCATACACTGCAACAAAGTGGCAGAGCTGGATTCTCCTCAGAGGAAGAGTTAAAGTCATATTTAAAGGACAGAATTTCCACCAAATAAGTCATGACCTATCTGCCATAAATGTCATCTAATGAAGGAGATGAGTAGTATGTTTTGCTTGACAAAAGAAGTTATATTTGATCATTTACTTTATTCTAGTGAATGCAAATGGTTATTGTCACTGTTTTAGGTCTCTGGATAGAAATGGAACTTTACATTTCTATCATTTTCTCATTTTGTATCATTTCTAAATATAGTCAAGTGCATTTTTGGAGTAATCAGTTTAACAAAGTTATTTTACATATGTTTCTTTTGTCTGACCTTCGCAACAAGCTTATGGGGTAAATCGTGTAATTGCTAACATCCCTATTACAGATAAGGAAACTGAGACTCAGAGACATAGGTCATGTCTGGTATTTAGCAGCACCAAGACCCTTGAAATTGGGCCCCTTCCCTCCGGGTTCAATGCTCTTCCTATTACAGTATCATTCATTAAATTTAACACATAGTTGGGCCTGTCGTCTCTAGGTTTGAAGACATTTAATAGAGCTTTTCCTATCAAATTTTAGCTATTGTATTATTTCTTTCTGTGTTCTGAGATTAAGTTCATAGATTTATAAATGAAATTCACTTTATTTTTTTAAAAATAATTTTCTAGAGAATAATAAGTAACAGCTTCACACAATGTTGTTCATGGAAGAATATAAATATTTAGAGAGGTCCTTTTCTCTTCAGGAGCTATAGACATCATATAGAAAGACGTGGGGAGTCAGAGGCCCGGTTCACTACTCAGATATTAAATCCTAAGAGTGGGCTTTAAAACAAGAAGCTCTTTGAGATGTGACTTCTTTGTTGTTAGCTCCTGAGTTCTTTGTTCTGGGTTACACTTATAAGGATGTTATTTGAGTTCTAAGATCAATAAATAGGCCATACCCCAAGATTTTAGTTATTGAGAGCTAAATTCAACATTCAGGTATTTTTGGGTGGTCAGCTCTGAACATGGTGTCTTTTGAGGATTGCAGCTTTGGCTTTGAAGTTTGCTCTCAATTGTATCCGTTTGTGACTGTGGCTGCATTAAGAGGTACCTGAGGAGTCAGGAGGACCTGAGTTCAAATGTGACCTCAGATACTTGATACATGTACTAGCCATGTGACTTTGGGTATGTCACTTAACCCCAATTGCCCTCCAAAAAGCAAAAATTAAAAAACAAAACCAAAAACAATGAGGTACCAGAGGCCTAGATCAAAGATCTTACCCTAAGACTTTATTCTCCTACATAACAAATCCTTATCAAATTATCCTGTGCTACTTACAGACTAAGGTAATGATAAGAATACTCAAGTCCTATTCCTTTGTGTCTTTTGCTCTATAAAAACCCTGTACTAAGAATCAATAAATGGAGTTCACTTTTCTTCCTTGAACTACCCAAATGGTCTGGTCATTTCTAATTGATGTCTCGAAAGCATGCTTAGTGTTGGACACTGAGTAGCCCATGGCAGAAAGACTTATTATAGAGTCTTCTGTTCTTAAAATAAAAACCCACTAGGATAAAAGCTGAGTCATAAACCCTCAGATAGCCTTTTGTCTTCTCTCCTAAGAGGGAAGAATGTACTCAGTGAAAAATAGGGATCTTACAGTAATCAAGCCTAAGATGAATGATGATTAGGCATCTTCTTATGGTTACATGTGGTCCATAAAGATCAAGGGATCATAGACTTAAAAATAGAAGAGAACTTGAAAGTCATCTAGTCCCAACCATTTCTTTGACCACCTCTTTGTCCAGATGAAGAAACTGAGTTCCGCTCAACTGAAAGGGCATAAAGGTAGCAAACATCAATGGTGGTTAGTTTAGAACTAGGCCTGTGTAGGAGACAGTGCCTACTTGTTCTCTAGAGCTGGTTGTGAGCATTTATATCTCAGAAATTAGCAAACAGTAAAAAGTCAGAGATGGCTATATTGTTTTTGGATGGAGTATAATAAATAGTGATGGAGAAAATGTTAATAAAGTACATTAAACTTAAAGACAAATTATCTGTACTTTTTGTTTAGATAATACTGTGTTTCCTGCAGAGCCTGTTATAACCAACATGCCACTGATGAACCCAGGCCCCCCCTTGACTCTAAATCCAGAACTCATTCCATTGTACCATGGTATTCCCTCAAACTTTCCATTTCCTTCTTTTTTTAATCAGGACTAGTGATTTTACTTGGTAAAAGCATTTCAAGTGAGGAAATTCTTTATCAATGAGGAAGGCTCCTGATTTATAGTCTCAGAGAGTTACCTTGGATAATAAGGGACTGAAGGATTTGTTCTGAGTTGCACAGCCAGTATGTATCAGACATCACTTGAACCCAGATCTTTATAATTCTACAGCTGGGTCTCTAACCATGCTGCCCCACATCCCAACTATATAAAAAGAATGACAGTCTTCTACCATAATGTGAATATAAGTTCATAGTTTTAATGGGATCCATACTTGAAATCTGATCATTACAATATTCCTTAATTGATGCATGCATCACTGGAAAACAAGGCATAATTCTTGTGAGACAATGACCTTTTATTTCTATAGTATAGCTTTCAGTTCATTTTCATGTAAATCAAAAGCAATCATTTGAAATGTACAGCTCCTTTATCTCCCTCTAGTGGAGATGAAAATCTACTTGGACTATTTATCTATTTTGGTTGATGACTAAATTAAAATTTTTATGTGTATTTTTAATGATAGAAAGAATTGACGAAAGTCTTTGAAGTAATGAATTTCTTACTCCAGACTCTTATTATCATGCTTGCTTACCAAGTAGCTAAGAACTCATCACTCACAAATTGTTGAACCATTTAGTACTGAAGGCAGTGGGTTGAAAATCAAATAGAAAAGGGCCCACTAAATCATAAGAATCCCATATTAACTTAGAAAATTACATATTAACATTATCTATGAATTTTTATATAATTTTTACTTATTTAACTAAATATGTTCAAATACATTTTAATTTGGTTAGGCCACACTGTGGTTTGCTGAAGTGTTTGACACTTCTGGTATGGTAGATAGAGTTCCAGACACAGATGAGATAAACCTGAGGTTGAATCCTGCTTCAGATACCAATCTATCTGATCCTGGGCAAATCAATGGCCCTCACCCAAACAGTTTCCTCATCTGTAAAATGGAGATAATAATAACACTTATATCATAGGTTTGGTGTGAGAATCAAATGTGATAATATGTGTAAAGTGCTGTATAAATTTGGCCATTATTATTCATTGCCTCCTCACAAAAACCCTTTAAGGCTGGCAGTGCCAAGTGTTATTATGCTTATATTTTAGATAAGGGAAAATTCTCAAGGAGGTAAAGCTTTTCCAAGGGTCATATAGATTCTCAGTGACAAAGCTAGAAATCAAACTTAGTCCATTCCCTCCCCACCCCACCCTCAATGGGCTCACCAAGGCAACATTCGATCCTCTTTTCACTACCTTGTATAGAATTGAATCATTACTCTGAACTCCATGGAGTTACTGAGCATTTGTATAAAGTGTGTGGTGTGTGTGTGTGTGTGTGTGTGTGTGTGTGTGGTGTAGTATAGGGGAAGAATGAGTCAAATGAAAAGAAAAGTGTTCATGCTACTAAACCCTACTTGAATTGTTTGAGGATAAAGGGCTAGAGGAATTGCAATTAGGGGGTAGGGTGGTATATTCCATGTAAGATGGCTGAGTGCAAGAAGGGAGAAAAGAGTACCCTACCCCCCTCAAAAAAAGTCCAACTTTATTATACCCTTCATTAATATGGAAATCATTTGGATTAATAGCATAGGGAAGATGGAATAACCTATGGGGCACTGAATTTGGAACCAGAGGTCACTTTTCCTTCTTATTTCTCTGTTTCCTCATCAATAAAATGAGTGATTGGTCCAGATGGCCTCAAAGGTCCCTTCTAATTATCTGTAATATTATGAAACTGACTTAGAATCATGGTTCCACTACTTCCTATCAATGGGATCTTGGGAAAAATCTCTTGCCCTCAAGCTAAGGTCTCAGAGCCTTAGTTTCCTCATCTGTAAAATGGGGATGGGGTAGACAGTGCAGTTTGGACTAGAATAAACTAGATGCTCTCTAAAGTCTCTTTAAGTGGTGAATTCTCTGATATCCTCTATGAAGTTGCTCATACTGACTCAGGAGGGTTTAGTTAGATGACTCAGGGATATCATCTTTGATCAGAGAGGCAAGTTTTGAATCAAGCAGTATTTGGCAGAAGGAAGTCAGTTGATGGGAGAGAGGGGACTTTGGACCAAATAGTCTGAAAAGTTGTCTGGGACAGGAAGAGCTTTACATACTTTTGACTTTTCCTATGCTCATTATTGACAGTTGCTATAGTTGATGCTGTGATGCCAAAGCTTACATTTTTGTTTTAAAGATTTACAGTTTTCTTTTTAAAATCTTCCTAGAACATTTGCTCTAATTAAGCATAGTCTAATCATTTGCAGATCACTTGGAATTTTTCCACAAGGTCTTTGATCCTCTACGGGAAAAAAAAAATGAAGAAAATAATAAAGAGAACTCAGGGTGGTACAATGGGAATAGTAATGAACAGAAAGTGACTTGATCTCTAAGCCTCAGTTTCCCCCTCTACAAAATGAGAATTTCATTAGGTGACTTCGAAGTCACCTTCTTACCCTAAATACTATCATCCCAGTGTGAAAATGCCATGCCACTAAAGCAAATTGATAATAATCTATAACCTATAACACGTATTCTTACCCTTTTTTGTATCATAGATGCCTTTTGGTGAAGATTATGAACCTCTTCTCAGTATAATGATTTTCAGAATGCGAAATTCTAGTTAAAAGTTAATGAAGATTAAGATGTAAATGTTTCTCATCCAAGTTCATAGACCCTATGAAATCAAGGTCTATTGATCCCCACCTAAGAACTCTGGAGTCCTATTGTCTTAAAGTCTTAATTGGGCTAAATTGAAGTTAATAAGAAGGAAGGTAACAGCCATAATTACACATTTTTGTCAGAAGCAGTATTAAACTTAGTTCTTCCAAACTCCAAACCCAGTCCTCTATCATCTCTGTCCTAGCACATTTGCAAGAAATGTGATACCTGGGGGAGCACAGAGAAAGAGATGCTCCCATTTTTATTGCCTTAGCTTTGTATGAAACACAAGAAATTATTACAAGTGGTAGCTGGTAGGAAAGTAGACAGAAAGAGTGCTGTTAGCCATGTCCATAAAGACTTCTTCAAAGTCAAGGTGAATAAGGTGTTGGATACCTGTTGCTTCACCCATCAATTTTCAAGTTTTCCGGCCTGTTAAATTAGTACTGTTGTTTTGTGATGGAGTCCAATTAATATAAAAATGAGTGACAGTAAATCTTTTTCTGAGAGTAGGTTTCAATGCAGTATTGGACACTAGAACATTTACTGTCCTAAAATCACACTATACCATTCTGTCTATAGCCAAATCTAGTCATTCCTGTTTATTCTTAACTTCATCACTTAGAGCAAATTCCAAATGCTTCTAAATCCTCTCTTTTGCTAAACTCATGCTATTGTATTGAACTACAAAATGTTACTTTTTACAGGAAGAATAGATTGATATGGGATGACAGTTATTTCTACTCCCTCTATCCCTCACTTCGTGGATCCCAAGCATTTTGGAAATATCTGTGGTGGCTGTTTCTTCCAACCAAGAAAATCACTGAAGAAAGAAGTACCCAGTTAAAATCATCAAATCTAGGTTCAAAATCTGGTCCTGCTATTTAATACCTTTGTGACCATAGATAAATTGCTTCATCTCTCAAGGACTCATCTTCCACATCTATAAAATGTAATGTCTCATCTCTAAGGTTTCTGGAAACTTACAGGAGTCTTTATCTCAGAATTGCTTCAGGGGTGTGTGTGCCTTTCACATCTTCCTCGCTAGAAGTTTACTCTTCTAAAGGTTAAGAGTTATGGGATTACTTTCTTTTGCATGATCCTTCTATCCCCACTTGCAACTCTAGCACCAAGCACAGGGAAGGTATTAAGTAACAAAAGGGATTTGTGGGACACCTTCGATAAATCAATCAATAAGCATTTATTAGTTGTCTACTGTGTTTATTAGTTACCCAGTGGGCAGTGTGCTAAGCCCTGGGAATACAAAAAGAGGCAAAAGTTAATCCCTGCCCTCCAGGAGCTTACAATCCAATGGGAAGCGCAACATGGAAACAAATATACAAAAAGCAATCAATATACAGGTTATATAGGAAACATATAACAGAGGGAAGCCACTGAAATTAGGAGGCTTTGGGGAAGGCTTCCTGTAGAAGGTGGGGTTTTGGTCGGTACTTAAAGGAAGCTAAGGAGATGAAGAAGAAGAAGTAGAATTAGAAGAAGAAGGAGGAGGAGGAAGAGAAGGAGGAGGAGGAGGAAGAGGAGGGAGAAGGAGGAAGGAGGAGGAAAAGGAAGGAAGAAGGAGGAGAAGGAGAAGGAGAAGATTCCAGAAATAGGACAGGAGCACTGCAACTTCTCACACAAATTGTCATAAAGATTTCTTGCTAAATAGGGGAGGATTGACTGTGTACCTCACTATCTTAGTATTTTTCATAAGCTGCCCTCCTCTCTTATAGCTCTGCTCCTACCCATCTCAGTGACTCTGTTCAGTCTCCTATGATGACTTCCAATTGCCCTTAGGTTTAAATGCAATCCCCTCAGCTAGGCATTTAAGAGCCCTGCAATCTGGCTTCCACATACCTTTCCAGACTGATTTTATGTTACTTTCCTTCATGTATTGCATGTTCTAGCCATCGTGGCCTACTAGTTCTTCCGTGAACTTGACAAGTAATGTCCCATCTCTACTTTTTAAGAATTTTTTTGCACATTAATCTCCTCAGCACACTGGGCCTCAGCCAAACTGTTCTTCACTCATGACCTTTCTTTTTTTTCATTTTTCTTCTCCTCTCTACATCTTAGAATCCCTAAATTCCTTTAAAGCTCATCTTTAGAAGTATCTCCTTTATAATTTTTTTCCCCTTCATTTCGCCAGAAGCTAGCATCTCTCGTCCCTTTAATTACCTTTAATTTACTTTGTATGACTTTTTATTTTCTTACATGAGCATGGGATGCCCCCCATATACAATATAAGCTCCTTGAGGGCAGTTTCATTACTGTCTTCATAATACTAGCACCTAATATAATGCCTGGCACACAGCAGGTGTTTAAGACTAGTAGGTACTCCATCCTCATTCTGCCTTTAGGATATCTAAGTTCATATCATGTATCACTTTTTACAAACACACACAAAATTTTCCTGAAAATTTCACACCTCCAGTTTTTCAGACCCACTCTTTCTCAAACTGACTTTCTATGTACTTATCTCTATGTGTGGTGGATCTCCCATCCTGTCAGTTGTAAGTACATGTTTTAAGTTTTTCTTTCATCTCACCAGGATTTCTCCTTGTTCCTGAGTTGTAAGTTGTCCTCACTAAATATTTGTTTTTAAATTTGCTTACTTCACACTGAATTTAGGGTCTTCAGGGAATTATCTTCATTTAAAATAATACAAATTAATGACTGGATAATATTTACCACTATCTGTTTCTCATTTACTGTAGAATATTTATATGTGCTTTGAAATAACAGTATTAAAATAAATAAAGAAAACATGACTTTGTAGGATGGAAGTTGGAGGGTGATATGTACCACTTCAAAACACAGAGTTTGACATTTAGGGGTAGAGTACTTGACTCTACCCTATGATCCCCCAGCAGCAAAAATTTTGGACGGATTTACAACCTTGATAATATTCAGTATTAGATAATTTCCTGGTAAAAATACAGTAATAATGTACATAGGTCCATACTTCTAAAGAGGAAAGGGAACTCAGAGGCCTTTTAAACCAGAAGATACCAAGGACCAGGGACTTAAGCAAGGTCATATATGTAGAGGGTATATTTGTACTGATTTTAGAGCTAGGGAACTTTCCAGAGTGCTACACTGTATTTCACAGGCAGATTTTCTTCATTCCAAGTTTATTGCTAGCAAATCTTACTTTAAGTTCTACTCATTTACTCGTGTCTTTGTTGATATTATTTGTTGACTTTTTCCCCTAAATCAAGAAGAGATAGAACTCAAAAGTTCTCAGTATCATATTTTGATTTAGAAGAGATGTAGTTATAAGGTTTCTTAACTTTTATTTTTTTGGTGTCCTGGACCCCCTTTGTCAATATAGTGACTCCCATGGATGCCTTCTCAAAATCACACAATTAAAATAAATATGATCATAAAAAATTATGAAAAAATATTTTTAATATTCATAGAACCCTGCCAACCTTTTGAGCTCAAGAAAAGTAGGTGAAAAGAAATTAAGTGAGTTTCCCTTTGTCACACAGCTAGTAAGCATCAGAGCCAGGATTTCAACTCATCTCTTCCCGATTCCAGATTATTAAATCAACCATTACATCACTATGCCCATTCTAGAAAAGGTATGCTTAGAGTGAGAAAACAAAAAGAAAGCATAGTTTTCTTTCTATTAGTCTAAGATAAAATTGTATTCATCTCCAGAATGAAGAAAAGTACTTTATTAGGATGGGTATAGGACTGGAACAGTGTAGGATATGAAAGAGTTGAAGCAGATGACCTACAGAGATATGATGTTCCAACTCGGAAATTACATGATTCTCTGATTTGAAATTAAGGACAAATAAACTGCATTTCACACAGCTCCTGGCTTATGTTTTCACAATATACCTTTATCACTTTCCTTGAAAAATATGGAAAATTCCTGGATAACAAATGCCCATGATTCAGTGTGGAAAGACACCTATTCCAATGTGTGCATGTGCTTACATACACATTCACATTTATTCACATATGCTTATATATGTGCATAATAACTTCATGACTATATATATACCCTTGCATATATACATATAATATGTATAGGTATATACATATATAGTTATCCACACACATATGTATATGTATAAACACATATATGTATATACACACAAATATATGGTCATTTTTCTTTGGGATGATTTATACTCTTTTATATTTCAGATATTTGAAAATTTACTCTTTAAGATATTAAGGACAATGAAGGAAAGATAAATATTATTTTTATGTGTGTGCATAGATAGATGGATATAGTATATATAAATTGTGGCCAAAATCCACTAATGCCTTTATTTTCCAATTTGTAGAATAGAGATACTTAACTGCTCCCTGGACAAAGAAAACAAATATAGGCAACAGCATCATATATATCTAGCTAATGACTTACTAAGAAGCAAACTGGTATAGTGGAAAGAGGTCCAGTCCTTGAATAAAAAAATATTGGAGGCCAAAACGTTCTTCGGCACCATGCTAGCTGTGTGATCATAAGCAAGGCTCTTAACCTTTCAGTAGCCCAGGCAGATCTCTTCAATTATAAATTATGGACCACTTATAGATCTGTATGGGTTGAGGGAGTTTCCCATATTGGAAGTTCCTTATATGGTCCAAGTCACAGACTTAGAACAAAATATGCATATTGCTGTCAGTCACTAGGCTGTTTTGTTGTTGTTTTTATGTTCTGCTCCCAGTAGAATTAACATCCAGATTTGAAGACACACAAGAATAGCAGGCCAAGAATAGGCAGTACATATGGAGGGAGGTGGAGTGCTGTGGGTGAAGTAATGATGAGAGAAGCTTTCCTATAGAAACCTCCTATTTTAAAAAGTAATTACTTAATAACCCAGTTAATTTATTTCACCTCCCCTCCAACACTCTTTTCTTCTTTTTTGAAATGAAAGGGATTGCAAACTCTGTTCCTACTGCTAGGTGGAGCTATTCATCCACCAGTATTCTGAAATACATTTATGATGCCTAACTTGGTTACACTTTCAGACCTCAGCAAGTCTAAGATTTTCCATTCCTCTCTTGCATTTTGTTAGCATGTAGTTCGACTGCCTCCTTGCCACCTCCCCAAATGTAATTTCATTTAAGATAGAGGACAAATTGAGTCATACAAAGGTCACACTTTAAAATGCATTATTGTGCCCTGGACTGACTTTACACAAATATTGTTTTCTATATCCCTGGATCCATCTTTCTTTGGTGACCTCCTTTCTATCAAAACCCACCATATTATGACAATCTCCCAAGGACCTATTGCATATATTAGATCTATATATTAGCTCTAATAGTTCATAATTTCTTCTAGGTAATCTGATCAACTAATTTGAATAAGATATTAATGATTGGTAATGACTTAATTTGCTCTACCTCCCAGATAACACTTTTGCTTGAAGGAGTGAGGAGTGTATGCATGTACATACACACACATACACATTCACATGAATATTTCCTTGTTGTATCAAAAATGCTTTGGGGTAGGAGTGAGTAACTTACCACTTCTTGCAACGTTGACTCTGCCTACCTGGAAATGTGAGTAACTCGAATAGTTTCCCTTTCTAAGTGTCAGTTACTCAGACAAAGAAAAGAAAAACAAGAGAATGCAGGACATAGACTTGTATGTCCCATATTCTTCAGGCAAACATTTCCTATTTTTAAAGGAAGGAAACCCACTTCAGGGAACAGTACATCCATTCTCTGAAATTTTGCTTTACCTGTCCATCGTGAAAAGTAACTTAGTAATCGAAGCCAAATAGAAAAGAAATGGACCTTCATTTAAAGAGGAGAGAATTAGAATATTGGATAGCAACCAATACAATATGGGGTGGAAAAGGTGAAAGCAAATTTTCTCTCTTCTTTTATTTATATACTTCTAAGACAGTAAAGTTAGGCCTGACAGTGTCTCATGAGGCCGTTTTCCTACCAGGAGAAGATAACCACTAAACTTTGCCTAATCAGGGTAGATATTAGATTTTGTTCCCCTTCCCTAGTTTCTATCAATGCTCCGTTCAAATGCCATCCCCTGATCAGGCCATTCTGATTCATCCATCTAATGCTTCACACTCAACTATATTATGCGTATATTTTATTATGTATATATTCAATACACATTCATATTCTCTTTCTTGGTAGAATGAAAGCTCTTTGAAGCCAAGAGCTGCTTTACATTTTATCTTTTTCCTTAGGTCATTGCTTAACAAATCTCATGGATGGATTGATTGATTCAGTTAGGCAACTACCTTGTACAACCTTGGACAAGTCACTTAACCCCTCTTGCCTCAGAGTCCTCAAGTGTAAAATGTGAATTATAGCAAGATCTACCTCAGAGTTATCGTAAGGTTCAAATGATAATTATTAGATAATATTTATAAAGTGCATACCACAGTGCCTGGTACAATAGACAATATGCTTCTTTCCTTCCCCAGCTACATCACAAGACCATTGTGAGGAAAGCACTTTGGATACTCTAAAGTACCATAAAAATGTGACTTGTCAGTTTTATCATCGATTATATCATTCACAGAAATGGGCCCAAGAAACAGGATGGGCTAGCTACAAAATAAACAAGAGACTGAGGACAGATTTGAACTTATCTTCCTGACCTAAAGCCCAACACGCTATCCTACCTGCCTCTGTAGTAGGGGGATATGATTGTCTTCTTTTTATAGAAGAGAAAATTGAAGATCAGAGAAGGAAAAGGAGATCATTATGGCCAGATAATTAGTAAAGGTTAAAGCTAGGCCCCTGGACTCAAGTGCCCTTTCTATTACATCATAGTGTCTAGATCATGGAGAGTTTTTCCAGATAGTCTCTAGATATTGCCTCAGGTCAAGGACACACTACATGCTAAAATGAGTTTTAAGATGGAAGGCAACCTCTAGTCGCATATATTCTGTCCATTCTAAGGATTGTATGGATTGTAAAAAGAAAAAAGCAGCAGGAAGTTGGGAGATCTGAAATTCAGAATGATGAGTAAATGGTCCTGGGCTTAATATCTCTTGGAGGCATGTCTACAGCACACAGTACTATCTTCAGCAATCACACCTAGGAATTTTTATAACTAGGCCAAGCACTATGAGTAGTTGGTAAGATAAATTTAACTGAATCTGAAGACAAAGAAACTTAGAATTTTTGAATACTAATCCAATAAGTATTAAGGGTGAGATTCTCAATTAATGTAATCCAAAAAAGGCCCAAACAAGTCAATTAATTCAATCACTCAATCAAATCATAAAGTAAATATATGTAAGTACTTTACCAATTTGATATATAAATTAGGTCATTGGAAGAAAGGCATAAGATAACACACATGAAATACCTTGTGATTGACTGAGAAGATCAAGTATACTTCTTGGTCTACATTAGTCTAGTGATGATCATATTCAAGAAGAAAACCTGAAAATCTAGTGCCAGAAGAATTCTATTCTGGTTTAGATTTCAATTAGAACCAAGCTCCCGAGAGGGAATCAGTCTTGGGCAAATGGATGATGTAGGTAGTATCTTTCTGTCTTTTTCTCTTTCCTTCACCTCTGTCCCTAAATTGACTATTAACCAGGTCATCTGGAAAACTCAACCCAGAAGGTTGAAATATATAAGATTCCACTTGAGGAAGGTGGTAATTCGAAATACCATGACCCTTTTAATTAGAGAGAAGTATAGGCTATGGAATTTACAGATGTGGAAACCCATAGTACTTTATACTTTAGGGGCAATTCATAATTCTCCACAAAGGGAGCAATGGATTTCTTGTCACCAGGAGTTCAGGAGTTGTGAGGTACTCTTTGGAATATGAGTTCTCCACATGCATACAATATTAACTTTGTACTCTGTGTTCATTCTCTCCATGGACCTTATGTGTAGTTCTCAGATAGTGTGCCCCAAAAGTTCTATTTTGTAATTACTGTCCTTGCTATACTATCTCAATATCTATCTTTGCTGTTAAGCTAATTTTTTTTTAAACAGTTGGGGTTACGTAACTTGCCCAAGGTTACACAGTCAGTATTTTTTGTGTGGGTATTAAGTATCTGAGTCCGGAACCAGTCCCGGATCCTCCCGACTCTGGGGCCGGCGCTCTTACTCATTGCTCCACCTAGCCACCCCTAATCTATTTTTTTAATTAGCATAGTGAAACATATGAGTGGTGGTTCTGGAGTGGAATTATTGTAAACCCAGACGTTTATAGTTCCCCAAAGAACTAAGAGGCAGCTGCCCTCTGGGGAACAGTTCAGCCAGTGTTAGGAGATGCCGAGCAAGTAGCCTATAATGGATGCTAACCCATACAGGGGAAGATGATATAGATTTTAGGACACTCTAAGGTTACTGATGAGGAGGCAGCTGTTTGGGAAAGAATTAAGAGGGACCTGTTGGCACCAGAGGTAGGGAGCTCCAATGGAATATGGAATGGTATGTAAAGGAAGTATCATCAACTGGTAGATTCCATTTTAAATACTTATTCTTGTTAACCAGGTGTTTCTACCACGAAAAACAATGATAAAACTTCTCTATGAAGATATCCTATAGTGCCCCATTTCTCCCCATAGAAGTCCCCTGAGAACCAAAACAAAACATTATATTAAGAGTGTGGAAGACATAGTGGGATGGAGAAAACTCTAATAAGCAAGCCCATTGGCAAATATGTGGTCTAGCTCATGGATGAACAGAGCAGCAAGAGGTCTTCTATCTTTCATTAAGCACTCTTCTGGCTTTTCCTGGGAAATCATTAAGATGAGTTTGTAAAAGAGTGAAAAACAGAACACTGTCTTTTTGCTTTTCTTAAAAATGGTGACACTTCCATGGAAACAATAAGTCATGTGACTAGTCTATTTCATAAGAGGAAAAATTTCTAACCAAATAAACAAACAAAATGCAATATAAAAGAAAACACAGCCATTATTGTTTAAACATATTGATATGTTGTTGAATACAATGAAAGTGCTTTGTCTTTATGTGTCAATTTCCCAGAAATCCTTGGAGATCATTGTGGAAAAAACAAACAAACAAACAAGCCTAGACATGAACTCAGAGAATAAATAATAGAAAGAAAGCAATCCTCCAAACCAAGAGGTACAAATTACTGGATATGAGAGCTGTTTAAGTGAAATGAAAATCTTTCTCATAGCACTACTTTGTTACTACATTTTAAATAATTATATTAGTATTGGAATTAATTAAATATCATTTTATAGCCCTTGACATTTTTAATAGAAATACAAATTTCACAGGATCAAACATAGTTTCATCAATTATTAAATATCACTGTTATTAAGAAAGGGAATTTCATTGTAACATATGCAATAAACATTAATATAAGTGGGCAGATGAAATAGCAGAATGGTATAGAGGATAGAGGGTTGACCTTGTAAACAAGAAGTCTTATGTTCAGGTCCTGCTTCTGAAATATATGAACTTTGTGACATGAAAGTTACATGGGGGCGGCCAGGTAGCACAGCGAGTAAGAGCACCAGCCCCAGAGTCGGGATGACCTGGGATCTAATCAGGGCTCAGACACTTAGCACCCACCCAGAAACACCTGGCTGTGTAATCTTGAGCAAGTTACTTAACCCCAATTGCTTAAAAAAAAAGAAAGTTACATAGATGTTATGTCCCCAGGTAATCCTGTAAGACTCTAAGGTATGGATAAAACACCTTCAATGGTGGGGAACTCTCAGTGCCAGGAGAGCACTGGCTCTCTTTACTATGAAATCACAGGTTCATACTAAAAGCAAACTAAATAAAGAACTTACTAACTTAGTTTCTTAACTTAGTTTACTTAACTAACTAAAAGATTCACAGTGTGGCACAAGTGATACAACCTAAAGTTAACAAAGAGAGCTACCACTCTCATGTGTATCACATGTAAAGTCCCCTTACTCTGAATCACTAACAATAATAGAGGTATTTTCTTAAATTCTTTCTCTATCAATGGAATTATATCCTGTTTATAGATTCATAATTTTATGTGGCAGAGAAATCAGCTCCTGAATACAGTGAAGTGTCAACTATACAAGAGCAGATTTTCTAGACCCTATTGACCCTGTTAACTCATCTAGCACTTAACACAATGCCTACCACATAGTAGGCACTTAATAAATATTTATTGATTGGTTGGCTTAGAACTGAAAAGTTGTACCAACGTTATGGGAAAGCTGAAAGGCAAGAACCTTGGGGGAATATTGTTTCTTTGAATAAATGTACAATCCAGTGTTCAAGGGGTGACCTGGTACAGTGGGAAACAGTTGGATTTGGAGTCAGAAGCATGGATTTGAATCTCTTAGTTCCATGATCATAAATAAATCACTTAATACTAGTAAAAGTAACAATAACAATAGCAGCATCGATATAGCACATTAATATTTTTCAAGCACTTTACATATATCATTTCATTTGATTCTCAACACTCTATCTGGTATATATCATTATTATCCCTATCTTACAGATGAGGCAGAGTGACTTGCACAGTAAGAGTCCCAGTCTCCTCATCTATAAAATAAGGTAACGGTACTTAGAGTACTCATCATGCGATTGGTTTAAGGAAAACATCTTATGGACCTTAAAGAATTACATATGGAGGGGAGCAGGCTGAAATTTAAGCTATGCACAAAACAAATGGTATTAACATTTTTTCTTCTATTCTTATGTAGATTGTAGAGATTGTGCATTGTAGTAGAAAAAATAGATACTTTGAAGTCAGAGAACATGGGTTCAGATCCCTCCTATCAATGCGAGCTAGAGAAAATCACTGGAATTCAATTTGTTCACCTTTTTTTGTTTTTGTTTTTGGGTGGTTTGTTGTTGTTGTTGTTGATTTTGGCAAGGCAATTGGGGTTAAGTGACTTGCCCCGGGTTACGTAGCTAGTAAGTGTCAAGTGTCTTAGGCTAGATATGAACTCAGGTCCTCCTGACTCCAGGGCCAGTGCTCTATCCACTGCACCACCTAGCTTTCCCTCAATTAGCTCAACTTTAAGGGCAGGGTGGGCTCCAAGGTCCTTTGTATTTTTAATTTTATGATCCCATGATATAAACATTATCTATTATTCTACATAAGTTTGAATAAGTAGCATACAAAAAAAGCCGGGGTGTCTAGTATGCCTTGGTTGCACATCACTAAATTCTTCTCAAGCTTTCCTTCTTCACCCTGATAATATGTTTAAGAGTAGGTAGATTGTCATCATGGGGTTTGGGAATAAATTGTCTCCCTTTGTGTCTATCAGTAGTCTCACTGCATAGGGAAAAGGAATGGTGTTGAGCCCAAACTATGCCTGGCTACTTTATAAATCACACTTTCTGCTTCCCCTGATTTCTAATGTTTAATAACCTTGGTGAGGCCCTATGAAAATGCTTGTATTTGAGTATCATTGCTCACAAGATAGTATTTTTAAAGTGTTCAGGTCATACAGTATCTCTCCCCTTAAGTTTTGATCATGCAGACCAAATTGCCATGTAAAGTCATGTTTATTCATTTTTTCTTTAAAAAAAAGTATAGTGAAGTAATTTATGGAGATATGAGATTGCTATATAGAAATCTCCAATACAAAATGACAACATTACTTCTCTTGGCCCGTAGTCCAAAATTATTTCTTTGTATATTCAGCACTTTGGCTTGAAATGTGGACTAAAAGAAGTATCACAATGGTGTATTTATCAGAGTACCAGGATATGCTTTCCATCTCCCACATCATTAATTGGCACCTTTGAAAATGACTGATGTGTTCTCCTTTCTTCCGTCCCCTCCAGTCCCTCCAGCCTTTTATGAGAAACTTATTGAATTTCTTAAACCTGCTGTAGAGGAACATGGAGGTTCAGAAGTCACTTAGATCTCAGGGAAGAGAAGCAGAGGACATTTCTGCAATAAATTCTAAGGTTCATCATTGGAAAACAAAACCCATGTACAAGGAATAGACTCAATAAATTCATTCTGTTGCTGAGAAGTAAAGATGAGAGAAGGACATGAACTTCTGGAATTTGCCTTGTTCAAGGGTTCAAAAATATTGATTGGATGAATGTTGAATTAAATGAAATCTCCTTTTTATTCTGCCTCTTTGGGAATCAAAATAAAGCAAACTATTGCTGAATTTGCTTGCATATTTCCCTACTCTCTAAAGTGAGACTCTCCATTCCTAGAGTTTTTATCTACTCTCCTAGCTCAAGCCAATTTTTTTTATAAAATAAAATTGATCTGAAATGGACTTTACCCTAGACCTTGCTCTAACTACTACAATGCAGATATAATTTGGTACTTTTCCCGACAAAGGAATAAAAATAAGACAAAAAAGCTTAGGACAACTGTCTGGTATATAGTAAGCACTCAATAAATGCTTACTAACTTAAAAAAAAACCTTTCCTGTTTTTGAAACTTATTACCTTGTGAGTCCCATAAGGGTAGGGACTATCTTTTACCTTTGTATCCCTGGTGCTTAGTACTGTTCCTGGCACATAGTAGGCATTTAATAAATGTTTATTGACTGAAAGACATCTGGGTTAGATAAGGAAGGGGAGTTGGATGTTCTAAATACCTCACCAATAACAGTGTCAGAAAAAATCCTATTACATTTAACTAGTTATCTATGCCTTTTGTTAAAACTGCTCTGTTAAAATATCACTTTACATCCATACACATAGAGATACACACAGACACCTCTCCCCAAACGTTTTAGCAAGAAAATATCTATGAAGAAAGAGAAACAATAAATTGATATTTCATTCAAAGCACCTTTTATTATGAAATCAAATGAGATAACAATTAGAAAGTGCTTATCATGGTGCCTGGCACATAGAAGAGCTATATAAATGTTAACTAACATTGTCAATCTTTAGGTCTACTGCATGTACCAAAATAGATGAAGGGGGGGCAAGAGAATTTTTTATGGGTATGATTGTCCTAGATCACTTGTCTATATTAGGGCAGTGTGAGAATAGATTTAAAGCTGCAAAGGACCTAGAAATCCAACTAGGCTTGATCCTTCATTTTACAGATAAGGAAACTGAGACCCTACGGTGTTAAACAACCTGGCCTAGATCACATAGGTATTGAGTGTCAGACGTGAGATTTGAATCTAAGTCCTAGGCTCAGATATGCCTCTGAATCTATGATTCTGTGATCCTTCAACAGAATGTGTCCCGTTGCCTTTGACTCTAGGTCAATCATGTATATTCCCTGTAATATGCAAAAAGCCAAGGATTCATTAATAGGAACTGCTGCCAATCATACTTATAAACATGCAGAAACATTTTAATAACCACTTGTAATATGCTGGCACCTACAAATCACAGGTTGGAGGAAAAATTCTTTAAAAAGTCATCTATTCAATCAGCAATTATTAAGCACCTACAGATGCAGACACTATATCAATCACCGATTAGACTGTTAAAATTAGAATTTCTAGTTTTCAGAGGAATTAAAGGTAAAAGATCCAAGAGATTTTGGAAATGTTTGCATCTTTTCAGTGACAGTTTCCTAAGTTTCCTCTGCAACCCTTTTAGAGTTGAGTTTTTTTTTAATACTTAAAAGCTTATTTCCTTATGGCTTCCTTTGTTTAGTTTTTAGTAATTAAGTCTCACAGTTGGATATGACCAGTAGTAAGTTTTGAAATGCAGGTGATAAAGCAAGTCCTTCTTTTTCCCCTTCACAATCCTTTCCTTATCTACAAAAGCAAATACGTAACCAGTATGAATGGCCAGCTCCAATCTACCTTTCCAGACACATCTCCCACTTATTCCTTTCATGAATCCTACAGAGAATCATACAAATCTCAGAATTTGAGAGTTAGAAGGAATGTCAGTGGTTAGTTAGCCTGATACATACCTGAAAAAGAATTATGCCTATATCATAACTGACAGATAGTCACATGGCCATTGCTTAAGATTTCCACTGAAGAGCAACCCATGACCTCCCATAGAATCCCATTTCACTTTCATAGAGCTCTAAGTGCTAAGAATTTTTTTCTTGTATTAAACCTAAATTTGCTTCCTTATAAGTTCTTTTTTTTGGAGGGGGGAAGGCAGGGCAATTAGGGTTAAGTGACTCCTTGTAAGTTCTGCCTGCTGCCCCTAGTTCTCCTCTCTAGGGCCAAGCAGAACTAGTTGAATTCTTCTTCATGGGGCAGGTCTTCAATAGTTCCATGTCTAGAATGCTTTGCTTTTTCAACTCTATTTTTGAGCTTGCCTAGTTCTCTTTAAGACTTAGTTCAAATCCCTCCTTCCAAAAGAGGCTTTTCCTAGTCTAGGAGTGGGGAAGCTGTGGCCATGAGGTCACACATGGCCCTCTAGGTCCTTAAGTACAGTCCTTTGACTGAATCCAAACTTCGCAGAATTTCGGATTTGTCAAAGGGCTGTGCTCGGGGAATAATGGGCCACATATGACCTTGATTCTACAGGCTCCCAACCTCTATACTTAGTTCCTCCCCTATTCCTCTCCCCCCCGTCCTTCTGAAACAACCTATTTACTCTGCATAAATCATCTAAGTACCAGTTATTTCCATGTTGTCTTCCTCATTATAATATAAGTTCCTCAAAGTCAAGGACTTTTCTTAGCACTTTTTTTTTGTATCCTTAATTCTTAGCATAGTTCCTAGTATACAAGTAATCCCTTAATAAATGCTTAAGGATGCACAGACAGAAAGAAGAAAAGGTTCCATAGTACTGGGAGGAATGGCTCTCATTTTGATGTTGTCAAGAAAACATGGCCTTTCAAATAGGTAGTAGTTACAAGTGTCTTCTCTTGGGACTTTTCAAGTTGAACACATTCTTCCTATAGTAGTTCATGTTTCTGTTGGAGTGTCATGAGAAGATTTAAAGGATTTCTTGGATGTCACCTAAGATTAAAATTCCATGATGCTATGTAGGGATTTATATCTTATAAGCTCAAATGACTTAACCAATGTAAAGTACTTTGCAAACCTTATGAATGATATAAATGATATTGTTACTATAGCACCCTGGTAGAATAGAAGCTTTGGGGGACAGGAGTTTTTATGATTTGTATTTATATCATCAGTGACTTTTACAGTGTCTTCAATATAGCAGTTTCTCTATTAAATACATGTTGGATTGGACAAGAATCTGCTTTAAAGCATTCTTATCTTGTTACCAATAGAGATTAGTTCAAATAGATTTCCCAAGAACACTTTGCCAAGACAAACTGGTTCAACTCACAAGAGGCTACCTTTGACTTAACCGACTGTTTCGTTCTAAAATAGAATGGTCCTGATATAGGACCCTAACAACTGGTATCCACTATCCTAACTCTGTTGAATAAAGAATGAAACCATCATTATCTCCACTGGGAAATAGTGGATAGGAGACGTTATTGAGTAAATGGGTCTGATTTCAACTGTGAATTTTGGAATTCATTCTGTGAAATTCTGAAAAAATCAAATTTCATTTCTGTTTGCCCTGACTTTTTAGCTTTAAGGAAAAATAAAAGAGAATATTTGAACTCTGAGTTTCATACACTAACTTCCATATAGATTTCCTTTTGCAACTAAGAAAATTGCTACTTAATTATTCATGTATAAATTCTGCCCAATCTTCAAGCATTCATAAAATAAAAAATGTTACATTATATGATGGTACATATGAGGTATATCTCCAGGGATGCTAATTTTCTGGAATTTTTTTCTGCCTTATAAGTGACTGAATTTAGAGAAAATATCAACTCCTTGCCTGCCTTGGTTGTTCCAGTGTCTTAGGAGGGTTTCCTCCTTTATGTTGGGAAAAATTTCTGTGCTGATGAGATGATCCTTTATTCATCAAATGTTCTCCAATGAGTGAGCTGACAATGTCCTATGGTTCCTCTGTTTGCTGTAGTACAGCCCTTAAATATTCTCCAAAGCCATGCAAAGAGAAGCATTACCTCTCTGTTTCTGAATTTCTAACTTAATGGCTAAACTTGTTTAACAGCATGCAGCTTTTATCCTGTTTCCTGGAAGCTTCTGGCTTCATCATAGGAACCCTATTCAAGAGTTCAAAGCAAGTAACAAATATAGCAAATGGTAGACTCTAACATAAGAACTTAAAACAAGGAGTCTGAAGAGAAGTGAGACAATTCATCTCATAGAGGAAGAGTGTCCTTAAAGACAACTAGTGGGGCAGCTAGGTGGTGCAGTGAATAGAGCATCAGCCCTTGAGTCAGGAGGACCTGAGTTCAAATCTGGCATCAGACACTTAATACTTACTAGCTATGTGACCTTGGGCAAATTTAACCCAACTGCCCTGCCTTCCCCCCCTCCAAAAAAGCAAAACAAACAAACAAAGACAACTACAATGGATCATCATAGGAACATAGATTTTAAAATGGAAAGAAACTTAGAGGTCATATAAACCGATCCCCTCATTTTACATAGGAAAGAACTGAAGCCCAAAGAGATTAAAGAATATGTCCAAAGTCCCACATCTAGTATGGTACAACCCAGGACCCTTAAATCCAAATCTGATGTTCTTTCCATTATGCTATGTTTTCACCAAAACTATGAATATTTGTTAAGGTCACTTGAATCAGTAGTACCAAGAGAGGTAAGTACTGCTGGAACTATATCTGTGATATCCAATAAAAGATTTTTGTGTTAGGGAGAATTTTAGGAGACATGAGTAGTGATGTCTTGCTATATAGTCAGTCAAGATGTTTTATACTAGGAATGTTACAACCCATTGGTTTGTCAATGAATGTGTTAAGGTCCCAAAATGATCTCAAATAACTATTGAAACTATCATGATTTGGAGAAAACGGATTTCAATTACCATTAGTCCTATCTTGAACACATTTATCACTTGACTCAAGTAACTGGAAGTCTTATAAATGTCTATGAGAGTGCTTACAACTAACATCTTTTGGGAGAAAGGAGTGAACATTTCTTGGTCCCATAATCACATCTCAGACTTTAAAATATGGTAACATTATAAGAATGCCTATTGCTATTACTTCAACTGCAGACCATAGAAATGTAGTCCTTGAGTGAACCATTTAGCCAGAGATACTTTAGTCCATAGACCCCAAAGGGGTTCGGGGATAATTTTCAGGGTATCTGTAAACTTGAGAGGAAAAAAAATATACTTTTATTTCAATGTTGTTGGTCTCCTTAGTAAACCAATGCAATTTACTCTATGTATTTAAAACATTCAAACTGACAAAGGGGTCTGACCTCTACTCCTCATAGCTATAATGGAATACCTGTGGTGTATGAATCATGTTAAGAATTCCTACCAATTTCCTTAGAGATCAAAAGATATTATTCTCCTTGAAGATACAAGGAAGACTCTACATGGTATTGTAAATACTGAATGATGCTGTCATAATGACCATTATCTTTTTCACAATGGCTACTTTCTTAAGGTCTTCTCTACTTCCCTTGAACATATACAGGAGGTACTGGAGCTGGGGTAAGTGAAAGGAATACAGAGAATTTCTTCAGTGAGAAAAGGACAGTTCACAAGCAGGAAATATATAACATAATATACATTAATTACATTCATAAAAATCATCCACTCTTTCACTGCAATTTTCTCTTTGTAATCCCTTCTTGTGTATTTGATCATTTGGTAGCTATATCTTTTTTTTCTCTCCTAGGACTGGTCAACCAGGTTGCACCATCCATAAGTCCACTCTCATCAGTCTCCCTATAACTGCTTGAATTCAATTCTAAGGGCTTTTTCAATTCATTTCTTAGCTAGAGACGAGATCATCAAAAGAGCAGTCAAGGTGCCTTTGTCGGAAAGAAGCCAGACTTATGTCTTGTTTGCAGAGTGCCTCTCTTATTCATAAATCAAAGCATGAGCACATTAGGTCAGTGCAAAACACTAAGAAACACTGCGGCCTCCCATTAGAAGGAAATACAATTATTCTGCTGGTTCACATTTTTCAAATGGCCTGACATTTTGAATAATTGATAAGAGTATAGTTTCTTAAGGAGAAGTATATTTTCAGTAATGGTCCTTCCCCATAGAGGAGATGTCCTCCATCCTCTGTGGATTTATTTTATAAGGTGCCATTTTAAAACTCTCTCTCTCTCTCTCTCTCTCTCTCTCTCTCTCTCTCTCTCTCTC